>NC_040040.1:3090287-3390287 GCF_003713205.1 Coffea eugenioides | reverse complement strand
TGCATGTGTATTAATTGAAAGTCATTCGCCTTCTTATAGGATTCTCTTTTGAATTTCCTCTTGTTGCATGCCGACTAGCTTGCTCACAGACACACATGGAGAAAGGGAGGGAAGACTTAAAATTTGTGAACCTTAAAGTGAACACCAGAAAAGAGTTGCTGAGGTGGTTTATTAAGTGCTCAGGTGGATAACACTAAAAAAATACTAACAGTAATTGGAGTAGTATCATGCGATTGAATTCCTGTCCACCGTCAAGAAGTGTTGACCGTGTAAGCAGGTTGGAACTTAAAAGAAGGAAGCTAAAATTAATGTTGTATATGGCTGTTGTCATTCCTCTTGACATTTCCTATCAATTATGTCGGCTGTTAATATAATTACAAGTGTTATTGTACTTCTCTTGAAGCTAACCTTCTTGAATAATCTCTCTTCCACCGACTGCATTGTGGATTATGATTTTACTTATTTATGTTTTTCTTCCTTAACCTTTTCTTACCTTTTCCGCTTCTATTGCTATTGTTATCTGTTTTCACTCTCTATTTTACTGGCCATCGTTCTACTTTTAAGGTTTGATTCTTTGGTTCCCTTGTTCATTAGGAAGCAAAAGTCAGAATCGAAGTTAGATTTGGCTGTTTGGCTGCAGCTTTTCAGGAGTAGCTTATAGATTGTTGAGGGTGGTGGCTTCATTGAACAATGTAAGATGTCCATCCAGAGTGCAGATTTTTTTGATGTCTCGCGATCATGGAGAAAATTGGTGGCAGCGATGCGAGAGGGCGTAACTTTTGGCCTTTGTGTAGATTACCTATTGGTTACTAGTGAAAGATGAATCGAGGTACAATGGATTTGTACAGAAACCCACTTAACAAGGTGGTATTAGAAAGGGCAAAAAAAAAAGCTTCTATATTTTAATTGTGTTGTGCCCTTTTTCAATAAAGATCAATTCTTCTTTGGGATAATTTCAGAAACCTCCCCTAAGGTTTTTAACTATTTCACTAGCCTCCCTCTAAGTTTTGAAAATTACATTAACCTCCCTTAAGGTTAGAGGTGGCAAAATGGGTGATTTGGGCGGGTTTGGGTTGGGTAAAATGGGCAATGGGTATAAATGAGTCAACCCATTTATATCCATTTAATTAGATGGGTATAAATGGGTAAGTCAAAAAATGAGTTGGGTAACTCAATTATCCATTTATAACCCATTTATTCTAATTTTTTACAAGCTCATATAAATTCATTTTGTAAACTAAATTATCAATTTATATCATTTTACACCCATCATTAATTTTAAATATTTACTTATTATGCCAAATAAGTCTAATTATCAATTTTTTTCCTTCCGCGTGCCATGTTACAAAATTACATATTATTTAATAATTGAACAATGAGAATCTAAAAATTTGGACTAAATAATATGAAAGTTAACAAAAAAATTTAATCCAAAACTTTGAACCCCTAGTATTTTTTCGTTTATAAATTTAAAATTTCATTTGAAAAGGTAAGAAAGGAAGCTAAAATTTGTCATAAATTGATGATGCTAAAAAATGATCAAATTAATAAATTACAAGGAAATAAAGCGATAAGATAAAACCAACAAATAAATATAATAAATAAAACAAAAATACTTAACATAAAAAATAGTTAAAAATCCTTATGAAGACTAGCAATCACTTCATTTAGCATACAAATATCAACCTGAAGTCAATATATGTAAATTACTCAACAGTACTATGAGTAATCACAGGTAGGTTGGATTATACAAGATATACAAGAAACTGAAAATGTAAATATGATAAAGTCAAAAGAAACTCTTTAAGAAAAAATTGTCAAGAGCACGACTACTCGTGTGATTTCTCCTCTTTTCCCATGAAAGTTAAGTTACAGAATGCATCTGTGCTAGCCATTGTGCTATTGGGCTTGATTTGCTTGCTTCTACTTTGCTGCAAACTTACTACGTGAAGCAGGTGTACCGAATAGTGCCAAAAAAAACTGCAGCCAGAATGGTTTTCATTGCCACAGGACAGCGAGATGCACAAGAGAAGTTGACTCTCAGGGCCTGGTCTCTGCAAAATCCAAATGCAGACGGTGGTACTATTAGAGCAAAATATTTGCCATAAGTTTCTATACCATGCCTGCTCATGTGTTCTCTTGATAAACTGAACTCAGTATTATTCTTCAAACCTTTGCGCAGCAGCTCAATATGACTAGAATTCTGATTAGAAGACGGGATGAAGTAAGCAGCTTGAAGGAGTGCCAGTGACAATACAAATATCCACTTGACAGTAAAAAGATAGCAATCTAAAAGTTTGCTGCTGGCTCAAAACAAAATAGAGAAGATTCCTGGCAACCAAAACCAAATTTAAAGTTCTGTTTTTTGGTAGGTTCATGGCTTGTATAAGAACATTGTTCCTGAATGTGCTCTGACAACTCATCTATTGGATCATGATGGGATAGCATTTCTGTTATCTATACTACCAACTTTGTACACCTTATCTGATATTTTTCTGTCTAAGACTCTCAGCCTTCCAATTTTGTACACCTCATCTAATATTTCTGCAACATTGATCCCAAGAACTACATGTTTTTACCAAGTATTGTCAATTTGGTCCAGCCATAAATCTACAGAGCTTTCTACTAAATAAGATCTAATGCAATCTGCAAACAAAGGTAAGCGAAACAATCATTTAACCAGTCCAAGATGTCCAAAAACTTAAGAATGGTAACATACTACGGTGCAATATTTAATTAGATTCAGCAATCTGCAAAACTGAACTTAATTAGATAATCCTAAAATTAATTATACCATTATTAGCCTTCCAAAGTTAAGCTTAACTACTTCAAATTCTTGACTGTCAAAACCACATTCGCCAATGCTTGATCCGCATGCATGCAAATGCAACCAAGAATTCTAGCAGACATGCAATGCAACCAAGAATTCTAATTAGGCACTATTTTGAATTCTAATTCTGGAGATCCGAACGAAAGAGATAACACAAGCGAACCTTTTTTTGGCCGTTAATCAAGGCAAAATAGTTGGCTGCATCGCTTGTGTGTCACCATTCATTCCGTCTGCAGGATAATAACCATTGGAATGTCTCTGTCAGTCCCACTAGTGTCTGTCATCCTATTAGACCACTCACTCCTCACGAGACAGCAGAACTACTTTTCGAACGATGCCCATATGAGCTCAGAAATCGGACATGGAAGGGGCAAAATACAAAGACGGGGAGAAGAGATGGGGGAAACAAACACTGGAGGAAGAAGGGGGAAGGGAAGCAGTGGGCTTGCTGGTGGGGAGGAGAAGAAGATTGACGGTGAAAATGGGAAATACAAAGGGTTTGGGAATGCAAGTTAAATGGGTTAAATGGGTTAGATGGGTTACCCAATTAAACCCATTTAATAAATGGGTATAATTGGGTAACCCATTTATATCCATATATAAAAATTTAATGTACCCATATCCAGTTATTAATGGGCGGGTATGGGTAAAATTAATTAAATGGTTTTATTTGACACCTCTACTTAAGGTTGATTATTTTGTAACATTTAAATCCAATCAGAGGAGAAAAAAAAAAAGCATGATTCATCATTGTCCCTTATCTACTACATTATTTAGTTAATTTAATACTAATCCACAAATTAAAGAAAAATATTAAAATTTGCTATTTATCATTAGGGATCAAATCATATATAGCATAAAAAAAAGTATATCATTCTATACTTTTCACTTAATGCAATATCCAAATTACTCTTTCTAGCCATATATACTCATTGTCAAACATGATTAACAATAAATAATAAAAAAATATTTGCAATTGAAATAATATAGAGAGGAAATTTTAACATCATAAATATTCTTTTAACGTATCAAGGTTTGTTGTTGAGATTTTCATCGTATTAAAGTTCACTCTTTGTAATGTTTTAATTACAAAATTTTTTGAATAGTTGTCATTGATCATGTTTTACAATAGGTTTGTACATGAAGAAAAAAATTGGATCCTATATTAAATGAGATATATATAATAATATACCTTTTTTTATGCCATATGTGATTTGATCCTTTATGATAAATAGAAAATTCTAACATTTTATTTAATGTTTGGGCTGATATTAGATTAACTAAACAATATAGTAGATGGGGGGTAATGATGAAAATATGTTATTTTCTCTTTACTAATATCACTTTTTAATTGCTGATTGGACCTACATGATATAAGATACTAAACTTCAAGAGAGGTTAGTACAATTCTAGAAACCTGGAGGAAGGCCAATAAAATAGTCATAAATCTCGAGAGAAGTTTCTAAAATTATCGCATTTTCTTTTGTAAGTTGAAGGATTGGAATCAAAATGGCAACAAACAATCGAGCCGTCATTCTATTGAGACGTCACGCACACTAGTGCTCAAGGCACGCACACAAATATGTATGCAACTAATAAAAGAAATTTGTGATAAATTTTTTGAGTATATTTGAAATCATTTTCAAAAGAATTAGTTTTATGTTCTAGTTGTAAATATGCAGAAAGTTTATTAAAATAAAATATACAAACAAATAATTATTTAGTAATAATTCATAATCATAATTGATAGTTGCTAATAAAAATTAAAAGATTTACTAAATAATAATTAGGGCTGCAAACGAGCCGAGCCGAGTCGAGCTTTGAGCTAATCGAGCCGAGCCTTAGCTAAATTTTATCAAGCTCGAGCTCGAGCTCGAGCTCGACGAGCTGGCAATTTTCGAGCTCGAGCTCGACTCGAATCAAGTCGAGCCGAGCTCGAAAAAAATAAAAAAATTTATTTTATTTTTTAAAAAAATAAATAAAATAATATTTTTCTGAATAAATAATAAAATATTAAGGATATATCCGTAATTTCACTATGAAAATAAAAAATAAAAAAAAAATATATATAATATACGTAATTTTATTATTAAATAAAAATAAAAATAAAAAAATATATATATATATATTCAAGCTCGCGAGCCGGCTCGCGAGCTAACGAGCTTAATATTTTGAGCTCGAGTTCGAGCTCGAGTTTGACTCGAGCTGGCTCGAGCCGCTCGCGAGCGGCTCGATTCGTTTGCAGCCCTAATAATAATAAGAAATACATGTTAGTTGGAAGAATGATATATTAGAAGTTGGAAATAAATCGTTATCAAGGATAGTTTAGAAATAACATAAAGTAACACAAAAATATTTATACGAACCCTCCCTCTCCTTATATATAGTATGGATTTTGAGTCATGGACAACTTGATTCGATTGTGCTAACATAAGTTAACTGCTCGGAACTTCAAAAGTTGAGATGGTATTGTATAACTAGGAAGTGATCCAATGCAACCTGTTGTTCAATTTGGTATCTTTTATTTTCCTTTCAAGAAAAGTAACGGTTGATGCCCACTGTTTACAAGTTAAGAATTGATAATCTTTTTTTTTTTTTTTAAAGAAAAAGAACGATGGAAATGCCCAATGTATATTGGTTCAGAGTCTTCAGACACCTAGATGATGTTTTTTTGGAGCGAAGTTAATTTGAGGGAGTTTGTAACGCAAGACCGTAACGAATGACGGTTGCAGGGGTAAATTAATGATTTTCCCAAAAAAAAAAAAGAGTGGTAAATTAAATGGCTACTGTATTGAAGGTGGTAGAACACGTGCCCTCTCCAACCAACTATGCTCCTGCTGGGCCAGGTGCCAATTTGAATTTCCATTTAACTCCATTAAGCCGGCCCGTATGGTTTCGAAAGGGTCGTCTGTCCCTCTCTCGCTAGCCCATGAGCCCATGAATCAACGAATACGGGGTCGGTACACAAATACGACACCCCTTCACCAACTTACACCGGACCCCCGAGGGTCGTCAAATGACCATTCCACCCTTCCCCCGACCCAGGGGCAATGGCGCTAAGTAGGAGGAAATAAAAAGGAGAAGAACAGAGAAAGGAGGAGGATTTTAATATATTTGTAGGCTCCCCTAATTATGCAAAAAAGGTTTAGAGAGCAAAATTGCTAAACCGTCTTAATCATCATCACATATTTATTGAAATCCAAAATTATACTATTAATCTTCGACACACAGACGCAGATTTTATTAAAGACAAAACGAGGAGCTGAGCTCTGAAATTTTAAGGCCCAAAAAAGGGAAAAAAAACCCTGGTAGAATTATTATATCTGTCTATCCAGGGTTTCCAATCATAGGTCAAATATTTCTATATTTACAGTTGCTGTGGGTGTTAAGGCTGGTGGGAGTTGGGGGTTTGGGCAGCCCTGGGGAGTGAAAGTTGTGGATGCAAGCAGTGGTATAACTGCGTTGATTGCTTGGGAGCGACGTTCCAGATGGAGATTGACTCGCCGATGGAGGCCATGGATGTCTCTCCTGGAGCTCGCATTCTGCAGGTACTGCTCCAATTTCTGCTTCTTTTGTTGCTTAACAAGTTAGGAAAGGGTTCATTGTGCAAAACTAGATACCTGAAGTTACTGATTACAGCGTTTTTCGCTACGCCTCCGCCACCCAAATAATTTTTTTTTTTTTTTTTTTTTGCTGATTACAGCGTTTATTTATGAAAAGATTGCTATTTCCATTGAATATTTATACATTCTTTGCATGATTGTTGGCTCCGTATTCCATGATGAATTTTGGTTTGGTTACTGGTGGTTGGTTGACGAGGAAAGGTTTGGAATGGGAAGAGGGGGTGGGAAAAAAAATCAACGATTGATATTTAAATATACTGTCAACTTTACTGTGAAAGTTCAGGTAAATGGAGTTATATAACTTCTGTTAGTTTATCTAGAATAGTCGTTTCTGTTGCAACTCATCAAATACAGAAAAAATAAATATAAATATAAAAAAAGAATGTAGATATTGAGTTTCAGATATGAGTGAGGCTCGTCTTACTGCTTTGATTTAATGAAGTAAAAGATTGGAGAGTAAACTGAAACCTGACCAACCACTTATATAGATCAGTTGCTGCACAAACAGTCTGGGATGCTTGGAGCCTTGAACTAACTCCCTTTGGTCTTCGACAAAATAGATCAGCTTGGGGTCAGTTTTTTGAATTAGTATTCTACAGCACTACTTTGAACGGAACTTGTCAAGGGGGTGGTTGCTGAATAAAGGCCGAAAGAAGCGTATGAATTCATAGGATTGAATTAGGGGTAGCTGGATTAATTGTTGGACATAAGGTTATAGAGGTTTATACAAAATATCGTGTAATTTATGGTCATTTGATAGTATGACTTTTGTAGCAAACAAGTTGGGAAGGAAAATGAAATGCAAGGCACTTTCAAGATTTCTGAATCTTGTCGTGTTCTAAAGCACCTGAAGAGTTCGAACAAGCAGATGAAGTTGTGTTTCTCTTGAGAAGTTAAAAAGTTTTATCTACATTCGTATCCTTGCTAATTTGATGGATGCGTATTGTCTCTATTGTTGAGCTGCATGAGAATTGCCATCAGGGTGAAGATTTTCAGAGACTTCGAAGTTTATATGCATTGACTCGATCTGCGCCAAAAAGGAGAAAAACAAAATACATTCACATTTTCTTTGTGCTGCTCAGAATGAATTAATCTTCTTTCTTTGTGCTTGTTCAATACACCCTATCCAGAATGGTACAAGAAACATGGCAATTATTTCACACCAAAAAACATGAATTATTTCACACCGCATGTAATGCAATTGAGGTCTATTTTACATTTTGGCTAGGTTCTGGTTCTGAGTGGTTCTTCCCCTTTCTTTGCATTTTCAATATCGTCAAAGTCTGATCTGTCGGATGTTTGCCTATGTCATCCTGTGGGGACTTTGTTCCTCTAGCCTAATGTGTTTAATTCTTCATGCCTTTAGCTTGCTCTAATTGGCCCTTGTGGCAATCATATGCAAGAAGTAGATTTGCATGTAAACATTCATTTTTCAATATCTTTGTAGTGGTTCTTTTTATAAACATCGAAAGTGGGAAGTATATATGTTTGAAATATTAGTAGCTGCTATACTATGTATTGTTGGATGCTTCAGTTTAATTAAAGGACATATGACCTTGGTACTTTAAACTTTGCACTTAATTTTATTCTCAAACATCTGTTTCAGAGGCTGGCTGAACTGGGAATTCCTCCGGAGTACGTGGAGGGTCAGCAGCCTGGTTTAGTTTCTTATGTGAAGAATAGCCATTTTGATATGGCAGAATTAGTCTCTACAATCCTTCCTACTGACAAAGATGCACTAGAGGCTCTTTCAGAAGCTGAGTCTGAGGAAACTGAAAATAGGGTAGGCCCTACTCTTAAACAGATACTCCATGAAAGTATGGTTTGGTTGCAGTGGCTGATGTTCAAGAGTGATCCAGGAACAGCACTGGAGAACCTGTCTCAGATGAATGTTGACCAACGTGGTGTTTGTGGAGCTGTTTGGGGGAATAATGATATTGCTTACCAATGCCGTACATGTGAGCATGATCCAACATGTGCAATCTGTGTTCCGTGTTTCCAAAATGGGAATCACAAGGATCATGACTACTCTATCATATACACAGGTGGTGGCTGCTGTGACTGTGGGGATATTACTGCATGGAAACGTGAGGGTTTCTGTTCCAAGCATAAAGGTGCTGAACAGATACAACCCCTTCCTAAGGAGTTTGCTGACTCTATGTGGCCTGTTTTGGATTCATTACTTGGTTACTGGAAAAGGAGGCTTATATGTGCTGAAAGTGCATCTGAAGCTAAATCTGATCATGTTCCTGAACTCAAAAAGTTCGCTGAAGAGTTGACATCTGCTGTCGTGGAGCTACTATTGCAATTCTGTAAATGCAGTGAAAGCCTTCTTTGTTTCATTTCCGGGAGAGTATTCTCTTCAGCTGGTTTGCTAGATGTTCTTGTCAGGGTAGAGAGGTTCTTGGTTGGTGGTGATGTTAGGAAACTGTACGAGTTACTACTGAAATTGCTGGGTGAACCTCACTTTAAATATGAGTTTGCAAAAGTATTTTTAAGTTATTATCCAACGGTTGTGGCGGAAGCCATAAAAGAGTATAATGATAACATATTCAAGGAGTATCCTCTACTACCAACATTCTCTGTGCAAATTTTCACCGTTCCTACACTAACTCCACGACTTGTGAAGGAAATGAATCTCTTGCCCATGCTTCTGGAATGTTTAGGAGATATATTCATTTCTTGTGCTGGTGAAGATGGTCAGCTGCAGGTATGTTTCGATTACGTTTTTGTTCTGACATCTGCTTATCTATAGCTCTTTAAGTTTTGTATATTAACTGTTTGTGCATTTTCCAGATATATAAAATTTTGTGTGGTTCTGTAGCATAGTCTGGGGAAGTTGCTAGAGCTATCTCTAGTTTTCAGCAGTCAGTACCAGCACTTGATTGGTTCCAAAAAATCTATGTATTAGTGACCAATTAATAATAATATTCTGGTCTTTCAGAAAATAGGAGGTTGAGTTTTTTGTCTAACTTTTTTGGTTGAGGGACTAGCTGCTTTTTCGAGCACAGACTCTTCTATTTCTCTTGGAAATGCTTGTGAGTGTATATCTCGTGATTGCATTTGAACATGAGGCTTGTGGCTGTACAACCTTCTTGATAGGATGGACCCCCCCTCTCCCCGCAGTTGCCAAATATCTTACTAAACCTCCTTTTGTTGCCACCATAGACACTGAAAGCCGAGTAATATCTATTTTGATTGCTTTTTTGGAAACTGATATTGTTTTACATTTTGAATATGATGTTTGTGAGGTGAAAAGCTGGTTGGGAAATTAAAATGGAGGTTGGAATATGGTTTAGGGAATATTCGAATTTTTTTCCCCAAAAAACAGCATATCAAAGCAGAGATTTTTTTTTGTCCTTTGTTATTTTCTTAACAACCTTGACTTTGTCAGATTTTTAAAATTTTTTGGTTGGTGCTTCAATAGAAATTAATCAATAAATACCTTGTCCTTTCATGTATGTCCTCCCTGGGAATGGCATGAAAAAATTTTGCTTTTTGAAAGTGGAGATGAATTAAACAGAATATTAGTGCAAAATTCAAACTTTAAAAAAATTTAAAATAATTACTCTATCTTTTGGGGGTATTTTGGTGATTTGGTTTTATATAGTTTCTACTTGTGGACCTATTCTGGAGCCTATACAAGCTAAATCCTTTGTTGATCAGAGTCTGGTAAGAGTTAGGGAATCTAGTACCTCAGATTCTGTTATCTTTTTTGGCAGCTCTTTCTGCTGGCCTTGCTTCAACCACGGTGTTGAGCGCCCGTTTTTTTACCTTAAGCCCAATGATATTTTGCATAAAACAAGATTCCACTGCATTGTGTATTCTGGTTGTTACTTGTAATACAAATTGCTAGTCTCGTTGAAGAATGATGATCGTTGTTCTGTTTCAGATTACTAAGTGGGTAAAACTCTATGAAACTACTATCCGAGTTGTTGAGGACATTCGCTTTGTTATGAGCCACTCTGTTGTGCCCATATATGTGACTCGTGAACGGCGAGATATATCAAGAATGTGGATGAGACTCTTGGGTTTTGTGCAGGGGATGAATCCTCAAAAGAGAGAAACAGGCATGCATATAGAAGAAGAAAATGACAATATGCATTTGCCTTTTCTTTTGGGTCGTTCTATTGCAAATATTCATTCACTTTTAGTTGGTGGTGCATTTTCTGCCAGTGGTCATGATGGGAGCGAGGAAGAAACTTTCTTAAATACATATAAACAAGAGTTTGAAGACCAAGATAGCATAAGACATGCCAAAGTTGGGAGGATATCACAGGAATGCTCTGTTAGTAGTATGACTGGAAGGAACTTGTTTGATCATTCATCAAAGGTTGGTGATGCAAAATCTGATGATTTTTCTCTTCCTTCATCAGTGTTATGGTTAACTTATGAGTGCTTGAGGGCTATTGAGAATTGGTTGGAAGTGGATAACACATCAGGGCCTCTCTTAAGTTACTTATCTCCAAAACTAGGTAATATGTCTGGCAATAATTTCTTTGCATTGAAGAGGACTCTGTCTAAGTTCAGGAAAAGCAGATATATTTTTAAATCAAGCATAGTGCCATCTTCAAGTAGTAAACTCAATAGCTCAGGTGAAGTACTTGGCAGACAATATTCTTTACCGTCTCGAAGTGGTATTAACATGGGAGTTGGCCGGGAGTCCTGCAAAAGTTTGGGACAAGAAGCAGGCGCTGGTAGTTCTGATGATAGTTCTATGGATGGAGAATGTGCTACTGAGTTGGAAGCGCTTCGAGTTCTAAGTTTGTCTGATTGGCCTGATTTAGCATATGATGTTAGTTCTGAGGATATATCTGCTCACATTCCATTACATCGATTACTATCCATGGTTTTACAGAGATCCCTGAGGAAGTGTTATTGTGAATCTACACTGCAAAATGTGTCAAGAGCTACTTTTGGAGATCCTTCATCAACCATCCATCAGGACTTCTTTGGTCATATTTTAGGAGGTTGCCACCCTCATGGGTTTTCTGCCTTTGTTATGGAGCATCCTCTGCGAATCAGGGTGTTCTGCGCGCAGGTTCGAGCTGGGATGTGGCGGAGAAATGGAGATGCTGCCATATTGTCTTGTGAGTGGTATCGCTCGGTTCGTTGGTAGGTGAAAAGTTTTTATCATGTACTTTACCGTCTCTATGATCAGATCTCGAGGAACCTGCACTGGTGCATATTCTTATTCTCGGTAGTTTTTTTTATTCAGTTCTGAACAGGGTTTAGAGCTTGATCTTTTTCTCCTGCAATGCTGTGCTGCACTAGCTCCAGCTGATCATTATGTTAAGAGAATACTGGAACGTTTTGGGCTATCAAACTACCTTTGGCTGAATCTTGAACGGTCTAGTGAGTATGTAATTGGTTACCCTAACCTCACACTCTTGAGGAACTTTCTTATCTTCGCGAAATTTTTAGTCCTTTCATCATTAATAAGCCTTCACATCCTTCTTGGCATAATTTCTGTTGCTGTGATGGATGTAGTTCGGATACAGAGTGAGTTAGGTAATTCCATTTACTGGTGCTCATTTGCTTTATAAGGTAACTTATACTGGTAGATAAAGGGTCGAGTGGAGGGCTTGGTGCTTCTTTCGCAGATTGAGAAATGAAATTGATTATGATGAATTCAACTACATTAGGAGTTATCTTTTGATTGATGGAATGTGGTAGTTTGTGTAGGATTTTTTTCGTAGATCACATATTAATTGACCATTCTATGCTGTATCTCAAGAATCTTTTCTTTTTATGGTGAATATTTCTTTATTTGGCAAGAAATTGTTACTTCTCAGCAAATAATCTTGCAGCCACTTTTCTGTTAATTTCCAGGCATGAACCAATTCTGGTGCAGGAAATGCTCACACTTGTCATACAAATAGTACAAGAAAGGCGGTTTTGTGGACTGACAAATACTGAATGTTTGCAAAGAGAATTGGTATATAAGCTATCCATTGGAGATGCCACTCATAGTCAGTTGGTGAAATCACTTCCCCTAGAAGTATCAAAAATTGACAAACTTCAGGAAATATTGGATACAGTAGCTGTATATTCCAATCCATCTGGCATGAATCAGGTTTGCGTTTCTTATGGTGCTTCTGGTCCTCCATCCTTTCCAGCTTCTGGATAGAAATCTGTTTGTTTTCATTGATGAGATGTGATCAGTTATTTCTGTTTTTTCAGGGTATGTACAAACTGCGATTGCCAAAATGGAAGGAACTGGATCTGTATCATCCACGTTGGAATTCACGGGACTTACAGGTGGCAGAAGAAAGATATTTGCGCTTTTGTAATGTCTCTGCAGTAACCACCCAGCTTCCGAAATGGTCAAAGATTTATGACCCTCTCAGTGGGATAGCTCGAATAGCTACCTGTAAAACTGTACTACAAATTATTCGTGCTGTACTATTTTATGCTGTTTTCTCTGATAAATCAACTGCATTGCGTGCTCCTGATGGTGTGCTTTTGGCTGCGTTGCATTTGCTGTCACTAGCATTGGATGTCTGTTCCGTGCAAAGAGAATCTGGTGAGCATTCATGTTATGCAGGTGATGTTATTCCCATTTTGGAATTTGCACGTGAAGAAATATCCACAACCAAGCATCGCAATCAGAGCTTGTTATCCCTTCTTATTATGCTGATGAGGATCCATGAAAAAAAGAAGGTTGATAACTTCATTGAAGCTGCCACTTCTAGCCTCTCATCTTTGTGTGGAAATCTAATCAGAAAATTTGCTGAGCTTGAACCGGGATGCTTCATGAAACTGCAAAAGCTTGCACCTGAAGTAGTCAATCAGCTATCACAGTCCATCTCAAATGCTGATGCTAATGTCTCTGGGTTTGCTTCAGATAATGATAAACGCAAGGCAAAAGCACGTGAGATGCAGGCTGCAATCCTGGTGAGGATCTCTGTTGTAATACTTATGGGATAGTTTGTCAAATTAATCAACATTCATTTTAACTGGTGATATGTATTTAAGCTTTTTTATTTGCGTTGAACTGTCATTGTCAATAAAGTTGCCAGTCTATTCTTGCTTCAAGAAACCCATAAATATGGAGTGTTAGGGACCGAATGTTTTTGCTTGTTGCTTGCAAGCATGTGAGGGTTTTCAGGTTTACCTTGTACATGCGTAATGCTCTGAGTTGAATATCTACCAAGGATCATGTCTCTGATGCATGAATAGATTGCATCCTTCATTTCTACTAGTTTGAAGCTTCTTTGGGAGAGATGTATCTGCATCTCTCTGTTGTTATCCTCGAGATTTTTGAGTTCAGCACAGCTTGGGTTTAAACATATCCAGAAAATGCTTTAATACGGATCAACGACAAATACATGCATGTCTTGTATTATAGAAAATCGAATCAAGTTACTGCTTGTGTGTGTCAGCTACAGCTATTGCTTTGTTGTTCATTTCAGGAAGTATACTAATGTTTGCTTCACTAGAGCAATCTATTATGCCTTTTGTATGGTGAATTAGTACAAAGTAGTGCTATTAACATTCCTGTCTATTGTTGTTACTGCTGTTAGTCTTGTTTGAGTTTCGTCTTTTGATACATTCTAATTGCTTGCACAGGAGAAAATGAGAGCCCAACAGTCAAAGTTCTTGGAAAGCATTGATACCACTATTGACAATGGGGCAGAGGATTCAGAATGTCAAAAAGAATTGTGCAATTCTGATGTTGAATTTGGGTCTAAAGACACTGAAGAAGTCGTTTGTTCTCTCTGCCATGACCTTAACTCCAAAAGTCCACTGTCTTTCCTTGTTCTTCTTCAGGTAGGTGCATTTAAGTGACCATTTTTTTTTTTTTTTTTTGAGTTTGCCAAGTGCTGGTTTGTAATGCTTTTGATTGCCACATTACTTCGCTGTCGTCTTACTTTAATTTATACTCAGTTCTGACTTTCAGCTTAAATTCTTAGAAATCCAGGCTTCTTAGTTTCCTAGATAGAGGCCCCCTTTCATGGGCACAAAGTGTCCCTTCAAAAAGAGAAGAAGTATCTACAGGCGAAAGTGCAGACAATCTTTCATCTCCGAGCAGTGCCTCAAGCACTTCACCACTTGGCTCAAATTCTGAACTATTGCATTTGATTCAGAGTGCAGTTGATGATTTTGCATTGGATGGGCGATCTTCTGAAATAAATGCTTTCCTCAAATTCATTGAAGCCCACTTTCCTTCAGTTAGGAATATTGAATCACCTTCCAATTCTAATGACCACAAGGAAAGAACAGCTTCTTCCATCGAGATGGTGGAAGACCATATGTATTCATTGATACAAGATGCAATGCATGGTAAGTCGTTGCATATTAACAACTATCCTGCAGCTGGAGGCAACCAAGAAAGAAGCACCCAATGTCTCTTGCTTGGGAAATATATAGCTTCTGTTTACAAAGAAACTGAAGATTACCCATCAGTATCAGAAAGTACTCATTCTCGCAGACAGACAGATACCAGAATGGTTCTTCCAGCCTATGATGGATTTGGCCCCTCAGGTTGTGATGGGATTTACCTTTCTTCTTGTGGACATGCTGTGCATCAGGGATGTCTTGACCGCTATTTATCTTCTCTGAGGGAAAGGTATTTCCAATTCCCAAGATGAAATCCGGTTTCTTTCCTCTTCTTTTGGGAACAATTGAGTTACCACCACAGGTTAATGGGGGTTGTCAAGCCATCTTGATAAGATATATAAATGAAAAACAGGAAACAAACTGCACTTTTTTCTTTTTGGTTATATGGTGCATTTTCCTCTGTTAATTTGCTGTGGGTCCTAGGATTTCAGCAACTAAATGATATAGATTAGGTACATAGTGAGGCACAAAATGCACCTAGCATACTTAATTTGTGCTAGCAAGCTCGTGTAAAATATGCTTCTGGAGGTACGTCTCATGCATATGGGTCCTAATTTTTTATTTTGAGGTTGTTATTCTAACCACATGAGTGGTGGAGTGAGAAAAAAAGTCCTCAAATACTTCATTGAAATAGCATATCTTAATTTTTTGGTAAAGCCTTTGAACTAAACTTATAGGAATTCTTGAGAGCAGTGCAAATGATTAAACAGGAGTTTTGGCTGGGCAGGCGCTGGAATTGATAAATAAGTTTTATAAATGAATTTCGACACTACAGTTCCTAATTTGTTGGATTCTGGATTATGGCCATTCTCTATTTGCCTTTTTCATTTTGTCTGGCTAATTTGCTTATTGTTTATGAAGGGAGCTGTGGCAGAATGGTTTCGTTTTTGTTGCCTGTTGCTACTTTTCCTGATATTGAGCTGCAATGTTGATGCTTGTTTTTTTCCCTGCATGAGAGGAAAAATTGAAAAAGAAAAAGGGATTTTGTGGAACCTTTGCTCCTCGTGCATTAGAAATTAGTTTTGAGAATCAAGTTTTACATGACTTTGCGTCATGGAGATTGTGTAGCAGCAGACTGCTGAACTTATCCTTTGTACCTGTCACATTCCCTTTTTCTGAACATTCTCTTGCCTTTATGCACTAAACAAACATTTTCGTGTATACATGATTGTGCTCAAATTTTTCTGGCCTGCCCTTCTTGCACATTTTTATTGAAATTGTGTCCTATGAATTATATCTAATTTATTAGAAGTTGGGAAATACAAAATGTCCATGTAAAACACTAGCAGATAGTTTTAATTACTAGCATCAGTAAGTATAAATGGCTGCTCTGAGGGAAGAAATTTTGAGTACTCCATCAGTTTCATTGTTAATGTTATACTTCACCTTTTTCATTGTCCCAAAATTAGAGTCACCAAATAATTTTTTCCTTCCAAACACCCACATTTTCCCTTATATGAGATTTTGAAAATGGGCTAAAGTCATTCACGTGGGACCCATCAGAGAAGTTCCCATGTGCAAATTAGTTAGGTGCGTACTACGCAAAACCCAAATCTGGTGTCTACTTTTTGTCCGTGTTTCACGTCCCTTGGTGAGTACCATACTTTCATTTCATCTACACTTGAGACGGGACCCACAAGTATAATTTCTTGGATTCAATATAACTTGGTGCTATTTTCAATGATGGCAATGTTGACAGAAGAACACAGATAAATACCAAATGATGCTCTCTGGATAAAAACTTGGAACTTCAAAAAGCGTCTCTAATTTAGGGACAGAGGAGTAGTAAATTTGAAGAGGGACATGAGCTCAGGATGGAGTAAACTACATTAAGCGTTGGCAACATAGGTTTACCCAATTGAATTTTTAGCATATTTTAATGTGGATACTGCAAATCAGAATCTGGCTGAGATTGTGGACAAGGTAATTTGTGTGGTTCCACTAGGGCCCAAAATAATCAATCTACATTTTGTTTGGACAGATATACCAGAAGAATTGTTTTTGAAGGAGGGCACATTGTAGACCCCGATCAGGTATTCTCTGTCTTCCTGTCTGTTCTTATTTCAAAGAGAATGATTGTGTAGTTACAGTGGTGGTGCTCTGTGTCACTAGGGGGAGTTCCTTTGTCCCGTATGTCGTGGACTTGCAAATTCTGTCATGCCAGCCTTAGCTAAAGGTTCCAAAAAGGTTCCTGTGTCACCTGTTTTCTCAACGGCCAATGCATCATATGCTGTGGGTCTTCCAGCCTCATCATGCAGAGAAGTGGATGTGCTTCAAGTTCAAGAAGCATTGTCTCTTATGCAAAGTGCAGCTGATGTTTCTGGAAACAGTGAGATTCTCAAATCTATTCCTTTGCAGCAATTTGGAAGGCAAAGGTCCAATCTTGAATCTGTGTTTCGTGTCCTATGTAAACTGTATTTCCCTGGCAAGGACAAGATTTCAGACTCTGGCAGGATCAGCCAGTCATTGGTTTTGTGGGATACACTGAAATACTCTATTGTCTCAACAGAGATTGCTGCTCGGTCGGGAAAAACTTCCTTAAGTCCAACCTATGGCCTCAATGTGTTATTCGGTGAACTCAAATCCTCCAACGGATTTATTTTATCCTTGTTGCTAAATATTGCTCTAGGATCTCGAGTAAAGAATTCACCTAGCATCTTGCTAAGATTGAGAGGCATCCAGCTCTTTGCAAAGTCTATATCATCTGGATTATCCCTAGACAAATTTCCTGCACATAATTGCCATGGAGAAGGTAAACTCCTTTTCAGATGTGTCTCTGACTTACTGTTATTTCAGCTGGTGATTTTTGTTCTTATATATGGTAGCTGATTTTCTTTTATGTACTTGAAGTATTTAACAGATGAATTTTAACTTAATATAGTATCTCTGATGGTTTTTGCAGTAAAAAAAATGAAATTCAAATATCTTTTTAGAATTAGCACCAGAATAGTTGTTTAATAATGTCATGTGAAGTTTGTGCTCCTTTATGTTTCTTTGTGGTCTTCCCTGAGTAAGGTTTGGTGCTTCTATGGTGGTTGTCGCACAGTTATATCAACTTGAACCTATCCATATGCACAATTTTTGTCAATTGAGACTAGAAGCAACTTAGCAAACTTGTTATTTTATGGGAGTTATTTCTGATTAGAGTGGTATTTGTGGAATGCTTCCTGACTCCAATCTGGCATCTATCTTCCTTCTCGGTGTTCCCTCGAGAAGGCTTCTCATCTCTATCCTGGGTTCTACCATAGTCAAAAACTATTCCTGGCAAGAGTTGGACATTTAGAATTATGGTAGATTCCATCTATAGTTTGGCTGTGTTGAAGTTGGAAGAAAAACCTCCTCTTTTTACCTTCTGTATCCATTTCCTTTTCATCTTTGCTTAATGGATGATAATTTTCATATATTTTATATTAGAATGTGCATCTATAATGTTCTTTGGCTTATAGATTTTATATTAGAAGTCCATCTAAGAGATTTCTATCAACACTTATCCAGTGAAATGAAATTGATACAAAATCTTCTTTATCTGTGTGGAATGGATGTCTTTAGTGCCCCATGAATCTGGGAAGTATAAGGTTTTTGACTTGTAATAATAGTCCCTTTGAGTTATTGCTATTTTTTTAGTTAAGTGTCAAAAGATTGGTATGATTGTAGGATGTTTTACTTTGAAACATTTTGGCAAACATCTTTCTTGTTCTTGTCTGTTTTAGTAGTTATGAGAGTGATCGTGGTATTGGTGTTGGCTGTGCTGGTAATATGCAGTACATACTTGAAAATTAATCTCATAATTATGGTATTGGTGTTGACTGTGCAGGAAATATGCGGTACATATTAGAAAATTCAGAAACAGATGCACAATATCCAGATACCCAATTATGGAAGAGGGCTTCTGATCCTGTCCTTGCACGAGATGCTTTTTCCTCGTTAATGTGGACACTCTTCTGTCTTCCAAGCCCATTCTTGTCATGCGAGAAATCTTTTGTGTGTCTTGTGCATCTCTTTTATGTTGTGACCATTTCTCAGGTAGTAAATAGCTTCTTATGTTTGAACGGCTAGTATTTTATTTTCACATTACTCATCAAAGTTGTTAATAGTTTTATCTTTTGCCAGGCAATAATTGTGTGCTGCAGAAAGCAACACTTCAGTATCACTGAGTTAGGATACAAGGATTGCCTGATTACTGACATCTGTAAATTCGTGGGTGAACATGAGATTGCTCTGCAATATTTTGATTCCAACTATATTGATGCTTCTTATGATATCAAGGATGCCATTCGCAGCCTGAGCTTTCCTTATTTCCGGAGATGTGCACTTCTGTGGAGGCTAATAAATTCTTCAGTGTCACTGCCATTTAGTCATGGTAATGATGCCCCTTATGGATCATCATGTGTGGCTGGTGATCTGTTGGATCATCAAAACAACATAATTGAGTTTGTTGGGGTAGAAAAGCTGGAGAAGATGTTTAAGATTCCTCCAATTGATGTTGTCATTAATGATGATATATCACGATCCATGGCTTTGAGATGGCTGCATCATTTCTCAAAGGAGTTCAAAATTAAAGGACAGTGTGTCCTATACTCTACACCAGCTGTCCCATTTAGCCTGATGGTGTTGCCTTATTTATACCAGGATCTGTTGGAAAGGTTACTTTATATTGAACATGCATGTGGAAAGTGTTTGGTTATGCTCCTTAAGAATCTGGTAGTCACTTCTATTTTTGATACATCAGGTATATTAAGCAGCATTGCCCTGATTGCGGAGCTGCTTTAGAAGAGCCTGCACTTTGCTTACTGTGTGGTAAATTGTGCTCACCAAACTGGAAACCATGCTGCAGGTCTGACACCAGCTTGCGTGGATTGCTGTTTCATTTTTCTGATGCTGAGTAACTTGCATGTTAATGCTGCCTTTTCTATCTTGTCTTATGTAGGGAAAGTGGATGCCAAACTCATGCAATGGGCTGTGGTGCTGGCACTGGAGTATTCCTGTTGATTAGAGTATGTTGCATACTTTCCATGGGTCATGAAGACTATTAGGATTTGTTCTTGCCGTATCTGATTATGACTGACAAGCTTATGTTGTTGACCTAGAAAACCTCAATTCTACTTCAAAGATCTGCTCGTCAGGCTCCTTGGCCATCCCCCTACTTAGATGCTTTTGGCGAAGAGGTAAACTATAATCTTGAAGACTCGTTGCATAAGAATTGTAAGATCTTCAAGTGAACACTGTTATAAGATAGTCTATAGAATCTTCTATGCCATATAAAACAGAAATTGGTCACTAATTTAGCAGCATGCTTTATTTTGTATGTTGCCACGTAACATGAAGCGTTTTCTGTGCAGACTTGAACTATCACTTATTGCTTTTGTAGATTGGTACCTTCTACTTGACTTGTTGCAGTTTGATGGTTGATTTCTTATTCAACATTAGCTTTTTTAATTTGACCCAAGAAAGTTTGTGAATTTGATGTACTTGAACTTTTAAACATGTCCAATGGAGATTATCTAATGTAAGGGAATGAATCTTGGAAAATTTTGCTTGTAACAATGGATTTTAATTTAAACAAGTGCCCTATGGTACTAATTGGTTCTATTTATGGTGATAGTATTGGCTAAGGATTTGCAAGTGGTGCAGAGGCCAGTTACTAAGTATGTTGATAAATAATGCTAAGTTCTATGTATCATATGTGTGCATGAATCTATTCCCTTACAAACATGCATGCATGTGTGCGTTAGTGCTCATACATGCATAAAAGCAAATGTTGAGGTATTGCAAAACTGCCCAAGAGGTATAATCTATTCTTAAAGTAATTGTTATTCATGAAATTAGTGGTTTGTCCCATATAATCATAAAATTATGCGGTTAGTAACCTGCTCCAACTTTTCTTTGTACGTCCCTTAAAATTTGCAGTTCCTTTTTTTTGGATAACCCAAGAAAATGTGGAGGGGTAGTATTGTGTGTGTCATTCTGCTGCCTCTATTAAGCCCAAACTGAGTAGTCTTTTCTATGAAGTATTTGAAAATTTGTTTCTTAGCCATATCAGGATGAATCAATCAATAAGTGGATGTTAAACTGTGTGATTATATATCTGTGTTGAAAGAGTATTACAGTTGTCCTCGAGGAATTTCCAAGTTCATTAGCATCCAAGACTGAGTAAATTCTTGATACCTGGCACAAGGATGAGATTAATCTTTCATTTCTAGAGAGATGCTACGTCTCTTTTTGCTGTTAGGATATAAATGCATTTCACTTCTCAATAATGTCATTTTGGGAGATATGTCTTGCTGGGGGAAATGGAGACTCTTTTTGCTTTAATTTTCCTTAGAACACCAATATCCATCTGTCATATGTTTTTCCCCTTCATATGTTGCAGGATAATGAGATGCATCGCGGCAAGCCATTGTATTTGAGTGAGGAACGATATGCAGCTCTGACCCATATGGTAAAATAAGTTTTACATTATGCTTTTGATCATGATTTTTGTTTAGTTGTGCCCCAATTTTGCACTTAAGCGCTCATTAGGCAGTCCATGAACCTTCTCCTTTGGGACCTTAGACTTCAACTTTTCAGCTTTGAGGTAACATGCTATAAGATTGAGCATAAAAGGGGGGAACCACATGGATATGCCTTTTATATGAGCTTTGCGTCCTGTTTGTAATGTGATGGGATAAGAAAGGAGAGGGAAGTGAATTTTTCATCTAATGCTATTTGGTCTTTAAGTAGGATAAGAGAGGAGTGGAAAAGGAAGCAACTATGTGCAGTTTAACATATATTCCTACTCACAATAATTTGCTGGTTTATTCGCTTGATTTGATGTCTCCCTCCTTTCATCTATAGGATGCAGGCATCCGCTTAACAGTATCTTGACTCTCATGGACTTAGCTATTGTCCTTGCCTCGTAGATTTTTTAACATTTAATATGACATGCCTGCAGTATACAGACATCAAATACGATGGTGGAAGTTTGCATATTTAGATCATGCTCACTCACGGTCTAATGCTTGTCTTGGTTGAAGTTCATATATCTTTCTTATTTAGATCATGCTCACTTACGGTCTAATGCTTGTCTTGGTTGAAATTCATATATCTTTCTTGAGAATAAGAAGGGAAAAGGAAAAGAGAATTACCTAATGTTTGTTTTCATACGCTGATTTTATGTTTTTCTTGTGGTCTAGGTTGCTTCTCATGGCCTTGATCGTAGTTCAAAGGTGCTTCGTCAAACAACTATTGGTTCTTTTTTCATGCTTTAGATTGAAGTTCTTAATAATAACAAGTAAGGTCTGACATGGAACTTAAATCGTTGCCTTGATGCTCTGCTTCTTTATAATACTCTTTTAGATACGGGTCAATCATAATTAATTGTTTAATCAGCTTCTAATTTCAATTTACAGGAAGATTAAGTTCTTAATCTTGCTGCCAGATGCCCAAGTTATTTGAGTTCCCAAATTTCAAAGTTAGGATAAAATGCGGAGGAACTACTGATTTCTGGTGGTATGGTTTGATCAATGAAATTGCAGAGGTTAGTTGTGTTTCACTGACAATTTAGAAGCATTACAACTTTTCGTTTGGGGATAGAAGTAGCCTTTCATATCACTTCTAGCAGCATGGTGCATTTATGTTTTTTGGGTGGGGTGTTGCTGTTTCTCTCATTTTCTTTTATTTTTTTTTTGGTGTGCATGTGTTTGTGTGCCCGTGTATAGATCTCCATGTTGGAGAAGCGATGAGTCTGATTATTATATTTGAAAATTGTCTGATTTCTTTCTGTTGTTGTGACACGTAATTTAACTGAGAGCAGGTATAACCAAAATAATGGTCCTGTTGGAGTTGTGCATGTTCTTGAGCAACTCTAAACTATACAAGTCCGCCACAAACTATTTAGAAGAGTTCATCTAGTGTGTTTTGCTTTCCTGTAAAATAATGAATTTGCTTTCGTGTGAAATAGTGAATTTATTGGAACAAAGAATGCTTTTTTTCCTGTAATTTGTTTAAAAATAAAAAAAAATAAAAAAAAAGAGGAGGAGGAAGGTGGAGAATAATGCTGGATTTATGTCAGAAAGTTTAAATGTTTTACAAATGGATTTTCTCTATGTGGTATCTTGTCCTAAATGGAGATATGGCTTAAATGCGTGTATATCTTGGTTGATTTATTTCATCGTTTATTTGGACTCATGGAAAGAAGGCAATCTAGGAAGAATACAATCACACTGGTCTGCCTCAGAAGTTTTAATTACGCATGTTATTTCTCATGACAGCTTATCTAAAGCTTTTTCATGGCCAAGACATTGCATCTCTTTCACATACTGGTCTCTTAACAGGTAACTTGGACCAGTTGCTGCGAGTTGATACTGTCACTTAATGGTGGTAATAGCAGTCAGCTATATTCTTGGATTCTATACCCAATTGTACAGATAGACCCTCGTGTATAAATTATCTTTTCTATGTTTATTGTGCTTTTTCTGTACTTAATAGTTTAACCAGCCTTTGGGCTGCTCTTGTGGCTACTGATATTTATTGGCCGGCTGATCTCAAAGAGAGAGAGAGAGAGAGAGATATATATACTTGGATTGTGCAAGTTTTCATTAGCTTGGGCTAAAATTGTGGTTGCATGGCAAGTATATAGATGTCTGCAGAGGTTTTATTACTGAGAACATTGATGGTACTAAAGGTGCATAACTCTGCGAGGAGAGCTATTTTTCATTTCACGGCCGAGAGGAGCAGAAGGAACCGGATGGTGTACGTGTTTAGTGCAGTAAGAGGACTGAAAAGGAGATCTTGTGAGTTGGATGTTTAAGCTTCCATCAGTCTCCTCGCTTTTGTTAGCTTGGCCAGGAATGATAGCTGCATGCAGATTGGTTGTGCTTGTAATGTTCTGTGGTTTGATAAACCTGGTTCTGGCTTTCGATAGCAGAACATTCCATGGGAAAAGTTGGAGAGAGAAATATTGGCACGAGCTGCATTAAATTCTCGACTGCTGCTCGTGCAAGTTTGGTCTCTGGAGCGGTTTTCATGGATTGAGGTCCTTTGTAGCGTACCTGCCCTTTTGATGACTAACTTTTTCAAGACTCAATTGTAGAAGAGTTAATGCCTCTCACTGAAAGTTTGTACCGTTGAGATGTACAAATTGGTTAATTTGAAGTTCATAATTTCATTGTTCCAGAACGTATGCAAAAACTTCTATGTTAGAGTCTGCTAATATTCCATTTCGGATTTTGTCCGCCGATAAATTTCGCTCAAGGCTGCAGTGGTTAATATTACTAATTAGCTAGACTGGTCGTTTGATCTCATTTTTATTGTACTTTCTTGCCGTCCATTGATTTAGTTTTGCTTCTTTCCATTTTATTTTATATGTTTTTGGAGGTGGTTAGGAGCGATGCTGGTTCTGGCGTCTATATCTTAGCCGCCACTAATTTTTGAGATAAAATAAGGTGCCCTCCCTCCTGTCAAACTTCATGCTATCGCCTTCGTTTCCTGATCAAATTTGTGATACGAATTATGCCAACATCCACTTTATTCATCCAAATTAGGCCTATAAATTTTGTAGACACATTTTGAGACAACCAAAACTAGCAAAGGCAATTGGGGGGGGCAAAAGAAACGCTCGCGCGCTCAAGTTAAGCTGTATGGTAGTCTATGACTCTTCTGTATGGGCAGAAGCATTATTGTTATTATCCGGAAACGATTTTTTGGAAGAGGCACCAACTTCAGGTGTTGCATCTGATCAAGGCCAAACAATTCGTTCGGAGTGCTTGCCTGCGCTTTTTAAGTTTGAGAAATTGAGCGTAGAGAATACGAACACAACCAATATTTACAACGGATATCATGGCAACAGATAAAGAGTTTTCTTCTTATTCTCAATTTAAAGAGGGAGGATTTTTTTGTTTTTGGGTAAACTATATTATGGCCATGGCCTATAATAGACCATTTTTCACAACAATTGAGTAAAAAATTCTCAATTCTTGAGCCTTGAGGGGACAGCATGAATAAAACCAACAATTAAAGCAATTTCGGTGAGAGATTTTCTCCAGGGCCTATAATATGGTAAGAGAGCTCTAAAATCTACGACTCCAACATGATATTTTGATGTAATAATAGCGAGAATCTCTTTAAAAGTAGAGCTTTAATGGCTCATCCAGACATTTGCAGGATGATTTTTATGACAGGACAGAATAGGAAAGACCTAAAATTCACATACCAAAAAATGCTTGTTGTGTATGTGTCAGTGCATGCACATCTTAACCTCCGGGGGCTGTACTCTTTCCCATTAGCACTATATAAACCTAGCCCCATAAACCAGCTTTGATATGCACGAATCAGTGCTCAGTACAAACAGTCCTAATCATCTTCTTTACATCTCCATTTGGCCAACAAAATCTCTAATCATCTCTCGGGAGCATCATTAGTTCGCCCTCAGCCTCAGTTAAGATATGGCATCAAGCTCTGATAACAACTCCTCCGAAATCACAGCAACAGCTGGTTGGGAGATTACTCCATACCTCGGCCTTTGTCGTGCTAATAAAGTAATTGTTTCCTCTTCCTTCTCTTGAACAAAACCATGCATTTTCAGTTTTGTTTCGTCTAGCTTGATAAATTCTCAAGCATTTATGATGAAAATTTTGTGTCATGCTAGCAGTTCTTTAACTGGATTATACTGTTTCACAACTGCAGAACTTCGATTCACCAGTGCAAGAAGAGACGCAGTCCGGTGGTGGTTTGGAAAAGGGAATTGTGCTAGCGCCAAATCCTCTATCTGTTTATTTGCCTGAAAATGTCGCGAGACCTCAGCCTCAGGTTATATACTACATGTAGTTGTATAGAGATGGACTTTAATTACGTTCTCAAAAGTCTTAGTATTTGTAGTGGTTTTCAATCTCGGTGGTGTGTATCTAGCACCAGTCGCGTGACATCTATGCACTCTTTGCATCTTTTAACAGTTTGTAGTGCAGATATATGTATTAAAAGGTTTATAAGTCGAAAATTTTTTTTTAAAAAAAAAACCATGCTTTTACAGTTTTGTTTCGTCTAGCTTGATAAATTCTCAAGCATTTACGATTCGATTTTGACATGAAAATTTGTGTCACGCTGATAGTTCTTTAACTGGATTCTACTGTTTCACAACTGCAGAACTTCGATTCACCGGTGCAAGAAGGGACGCAGGCCTGTGGTGGTTTGGAGAAGGCAATTGTGCTGGCGCCAAATCCTCAATCTGTTAATTTGCCTGAAAATGCCGCGAGACCTCAGCCTCAGGTTATATACCATATGTAGTTGTATAGAGAAGGGTTTTAATTATGTTCTCAAAAGCCTTAGTATTTGTAGTGGTTTACAATCTACGTACGTGGTCTGTATCTAGCGCTGTTGCATGACATCTATTCACTCTTTGCGTCTTTTAACAGTTCGTATTAAGAGGTTTATGAGTTTTAAAAAAAAATCCGTGCATGAATGCTGCGTCTCTAACATCAATTGAGAAATATGAACAGCTGCAGCCTGTAATTGTTCAAGAACAGAAGACAAGAAGGGGAGGATGTCTAACCAAGACAAAGGTTGTTTCAGTTTCATATGTTTCCTTCAACTGTTTTAAAAGTCGTGAAGATCCAGTTGGTTATGATTTCGGGATGTACGAGGTGATTAATGTCATGCAGTTTAATTATTCCCTTTTGCTTCTAGCCGTCTGAAAAGTCAAAAGAGAAATATTGCAAATTAATGCATGATTCAAACTCAACTCATATAGAGTATGCGGCTGCGATATATATATATATATATATATATATATATATATATGTAGGTTGGATCTGCTCCTGAGATGGAAGAAACAATGCCAGGCATGGCTTTTTATGACCGCATCTTACCATTCCCTGCTCTTCTCAGAAATTGGAAAAGGGAGACAAGACAACGTCCCAGTGGTGCACAAGATAAGGTACCAGCTAGCGCTGCCAATTCGATTATTTGCTAGGCTTTCCATGTCGATCTCTCCCTCTTTCTGATTTTCTTCTTTCCTTTTTTAAGAAAAAAAAGGGAGGAAGAAATAGAGAAATGACGTAACATATTTCTGTTGCAGTTTTATTTCCATCCAACGTGCAAAAGAATGTTTCGATCTTTAGTTGAGGTCATCAACTTCATCAGAAGCAACAACACTATAACATCTAACGAGAAGGAGACCAATGCTCAAGAGCTTCAGGTGAGTTGATCGGGTTGCTACTTGTATATATCACAGCTTTACTTGTATATAAACTAGGTTTAGATTTACATAGTCTTGCCTTGCCTCGAGGAGTTTCAATCACTTTGTAAAATGTATGGGATTTGGTATTGCAGGGTCCTCAACTGCTTAAATTATCTGAAGCATCACTACACCGAAACCACAAGAAACGGAAATACAATACTAGTATTGTTGGTTCCGAATCCAAGAAAAGAAGAATCTTCCCAGTTTCTTGGCGTACAGGGATGAAGACTAAAGATCAATCAGGAGTGAAAGAATTTTTCGATGACGCATATGCAAACCTCATGAACTTGCCCCCATCAACCCACGAGGCGGCAATCATAGAAGAGGACAAGAAGCTTAGCGTTGAGGCTTTCCTTCTTGATGCCCACGAAAACCTTCTCAAGGGTTTCCAGAAGGAAGAAACCAAAATTAGGATTCATCCCCAAACGACAGCAGGCCCCATTCGCTATCAAAATGGAACTAGTCCTGGAGAGATTGATGGTGAGGTGATGAACGGCGGCGAGCCTTCTCAACATGCCCGCCAAAATGCGAAGCCATCATCAAAAACTCAGGAAGGTGCAGGGAACATTATCCCGGAGCCGCCATTACAGCAAGGTGGGAATGCAGATAATAAGGAAGCAACGATGAATCGGTGGACGGATAAAGAAATGGAGGTGGTCGAAATTTTTAGCCAAGGTTTGGGCGGTGACGGCAACGTGAATAATCAACAAGATGAAGAAGACCTTGTGGATTATTCTCACTTTCTGTTTGAGCCTGATCCTCCAGGTCTTTTTTGAGACAAATAAATAGAGGCAAATGGCAATAGCAGTAGCGAGTGATACACACACATATCCATTTTCTTTTCATGACAAAATTGTGTAGTGTTTTATACTGGCAAGTACTTCAGCGGAACCTACGGAGGATGATGACAATCTAAGTTTTGTTTTCACCTTCCTAAAAATCTTTCTTATTCAAGGACAATTAAGAGTATTTTGTGTGGATGAGGCCAATAAGGCGGACGCGGGAGTCGTCCAACTTACCCAATTCGGAACTGAAAGACATTGTAGACATTATTGCAGGGAAATAACATAGGAAGTACTTGCAATCTTCTTAAGTAAAACTCAAAAAACTGATGAGGCTGTAGACAACATTATTTTCTTTTCTTTTCTTTATTTGTTTGGTTTAGCAAATTTGTGTGAAGAGATCATGTCCCGCCGGCCCCCATGATGACTTGCGAGTTCATAAACCAGGACCTGCGGGGGCTTTTCTACCAATTCAAGCATTTTACATTTGGGAACCTTTATTCAATTCTTCAATGCCTTGCTAGGTTAAGAGGAATAATCACACACATCGCTTTTTTTTAATAATGATAACGGGATATATAAATACGTATGCGGCCTGCAAATCCTTCAATTCAATGCTTTCTATTATTTCGAACCATTTGGTACTTATTGGAGAAATCTATGTATAGAAAATAGATGTAGATTTATTTTGCAATTAATCATTTAATTGCCCGACCAAGACCAATGGTCTTCTTCCTTCGCTTTTTCTTTTTCAGGATGCATAAAACTCCGAAACTGAAGAAGACAGAAGAATTGTTGGGAATCTTATCCCATACTTACCAAGTTAAAAGCTTTTCTTAGTCTGGCGGAGGTTAGATAGTCACTGGATCCGCGTAGTAATTGTTGCTAATTTTTTTTTTTTAGTCTATTTTTGGTTGCTGTTCCTTTCATTTAAATTTAAACAGACCGCCCTCATCATCCTGTGCATATTATAGCTTCTAGTAGTAGATGCACAGTTGTACGTGTGCATATCATTATTTGGTATGAATGAAGCAGCTGTTTTTGGTTTTGGGTACCAGCAGAAAGGTTGGGAATTGTGTGGAAAGAGTAGGACGTAGGCCATGATATGCGCAACATGTAATGTAAAGACAAAAGGTCAAGGATCAGCCAACCTTTTGGTTCTTCAAATAAACAAAGTAGATACAGAAGACCAATGCAGAAAACCAAGATCAAGAAATGACCCAACGGTTACAATAGCTGAATAGAGGTGCAAAAGCACTAACCCAACGAATATTGTCAACCAAGTTGGCAATATGCAAAGAACAATATGACAGAAACGCACGGGTCTTGCAGGCAGAGGGCAAACTGCAAAGCAAGGTTAAGGTAGCTCTACCGAAGCAGAGGGCAAAGCAACCTTTTTATCAGCAGTTGGGCTCGACAAATTTTGATTGACACCCCATCTGTTCAAGGAACATAGTTAGACGTGAGTGCTTAGCCGCCCACTGCTCAGCCAACTTCTGCTCCTTGGCCTCTGCATCCCTCCTTAATCCAGCTAGCTGCTCCCTGTATTCGGCTTCAATCCTATCCAGAGTAGCCTTCTGCTCTTCCTTCAGTGCTTTCACCTTTGCCTCTATTGCCTCCATTTTCTCCCTCCTCTTACAGGCCTTCTCCGATTCCGCCTGTAACTCTACCCTCCTCAACCTCCAGGCTGCTTCCTTCTTGTGCACTGCCCAAGCACGCTGCATTTCTTCCAATTCTTTGCAGCATTCCAAGAGTTCAGATACCACCGCGGCCTTCTCTCTGGAGGGGGGAGGAGGCACCATCCCAAGACATGGCAAACTGTTCGAGACAGGATTTTTATCGTCTGTTGCTGCTCTATCAGGCTGCAACCATGCTGCTCCTGGTGGTGGTGGTGGAACCACTGAAGGTGAAAGGCTTAAGGTCACAGAAGGTGACGATGGCCTAACAGGCACACCGGACGTAGAATTTGAAAGCCATGGAGGAAGTAATACTGGGGGAGGAGGAGCAAGTGGATCAGTACAGACAAACTGGCCGCTCGAGGTAGCCATGAGAAATTCTTCGACACTATGCTTTTTAAGCTGTTTCTCAGTAAAAGTCTCCAAAAAATGATTATTGTATTTTTCCCTCCTCAGCCGGCTAATATCTGAGTGTCCTCTTTGCTGCTTCTATTATAAAAACTTCCCACGCAGTTCAGCCAAAGACTTCAGCTGCAAATTTCTTCTTCCAATTACTTTACGTGCTAATTGGCCTGAAGACGGATAACAATGCTTTGCATTGAGATATCAGGCGCCACTTTCTTGGGCCATACTGTCTCGTAGAAGCAAGCAACAAAGCAGCTTCTTCAGTTTGCCCCTCTTTAATTTCCAGGTGTAAACACCACTGCCCCTGGCCACAAACTCTTAATCATGTGTCTGGTCAATGCAGAGGGAATAAATATTGGCATTATTTTACCCTCAGTCAAACACAGCTAATGAAGCATGAGCAGAATTGTAGTGCCGGTGCAAACATAAACAGAATTGTTGCGATTCAACCATATTGAAAGTAGCATGCTCGACTGATTGTCACGGAGAAAACAAATGTTTGGAGTTTTATAGTCCACAGACCTCAGATCTGAACAATTAGTTATATGAATTCCTAACTCTCCCTAGATCTGAATTTTGTTTCAAGTTGCATCGTGAATTCCCAAAAGCAAACAGATTGTTGTTACACGATAACATGCTGAAAACTGTAGATTGGAGACTAACCATCACGGTTTTAATTTACTTATTGAGCAAGGCTAATTGATATCTGATCTGCAATAACTAAATCACCTGCTATATTAGAGGCACGGATGATATTTAAAGCAGTCGATCTGAAGCATCCCAGAAAATTTAAAGTAGCCGGGAACAGAAAATGTGCTGCCCACATGAACAAATATATATATATGCATATGTATATATTTTGCTAGTGTCAGGAATGAACAATACGAAAATCTCCAGCAACATATATATATCGCAGGGTAGACGACTTGCTTAGAGTTAGCATAACATGATGCGCATAATTAAAAGTTTTGCCACAAAAGAGAAGGGCTACTTTGTTCTCCGTACAGTGGGAATAAGGAAATCAAATCTTTATCTAACGTGATAGTAGGAATTTCTCCGACTCAACAGATGTACCAGAACTACTACTAATATGTCCTAGCCACCCCAAAAAAAAAAAAAGACAACTCGTCAAGGCAAATTCAAAGCTGGTCCTAAAAACATATACTACCATATATTTAATTCCTTTCTTTCTTTCTTTTTTTTTTTTTGGGCCGGGACCATGAAGAATAACTGGAACTGAAGAAAAGGAGTTGAGTTCCGAACAGATGGCCCTCACAGCAAACACTACTCCGTTGCATCTCTCTGGCCAGTAAGCATAATGTAGCCATAGAAAACCCGCACACGTTATCAATCTTGATATCAGAAAACAAAACATATATCTCCACAAACAAGACCCAAGTGTCTTCTTTTTTTTTTTCGAAAAAAAAAAAAGAAGAAGAAAATGAGGAAACAAGAGAGAAAATGAACTTACAGGGTAGGATACAGAAGAAATCCCAGCACTGCATGCTTTCACTCGGCAAGAAAAGAGGTATCTCTCTCTGATGAAGAAACGATGGATGGAGTAGTAATTCTCTGAAGGCTGGACTTGGACTTTGGAGTGAAGTGAAGTGAAGTGGGCGTGCGAAGAAGAGAAATGAGGGGTGGAGACCCAGAGAGAAAGAGAGTGGGCTAGTAGCAGCAGAGACCGGAGACGAGCGGTTTCTCTTTTATGTTTCCCGGATGGCTGAGTGACGCGCCAAAAGAATGTGATGACGTAAATGTTGGAGCAGGCTTCTGAGCCTCCAGATGTAGAAGTACTACTAGCATCAGCGATTTTATACAACTCTCACATGGCCAAAATTTCTACTACGTGCTTTCTTTCTTAGCTCTTTTTAATTTTTATAAAAATAAAAAATAAAATTGGATGAATTCGGCTTCAGTCATCGTCGTCGGTACGAACCAGAACGTATTTCGAAAGCATAATGTATTTGGATTACATTTTTCGTGATTTTTTATGAAAAAATTACTGTAGCGATTTAATGTATGTGAGAGAAAAAGGTAATAAGGAAATGTGATCACGGAAAACGATGTAATTTTTCGACGAAAACCGGCAATCCAAACAAGGCCTTAAAATCCTTTATAAAAATTCTTACAAATCGTCTATTAACACAACTCTCACGTCGACAACAAAATTCGAACATACGGTTCGTTCTTCTAAACTGAATCAACTTTTTTTTTTTATTCTTTCTTAGCTATTATGCAAAACATAGCCAAAATTTCTACTACATCCTTTCTTTCTACAACTAGGAGCTGTATAGCACAAAATATTGTAGTAGTATTATAAAGCAATCAATATGCACTGTAGATTATTCCACAGTCATGTTTACTGCAATTTTTGATGCCCCCGATTGGGTAATTTGGGAGGTGGTCCCTTTTTTACCATCTCAATTTTCTTTCTTTCACTGCCGATTTCTTATCCTGTTTTAGCGTATTACCACTACTACTGGAAAGTTATTTCCTAGCTTCAATGACCCTTTTAACCATTTTCTGCAAAACTGGCTGCATTTTACTAGACTAAAGGCTAGAGGGGTCCTTCAGATTCCTAAAGCAAACCGCAACAGCATCCACCCCAAACTCGAGATGCAAATTTGAAGCACCTCAATCCCATTTCCTTTTTGAGAAAAAAAAAATCCCATTTCCTTTGGGGGTATTTTTTTCCCAAAAAGAAATTCTTTAAAAATAACGCTTTAAGTATAATTCTACACCCCAAAGAGGTCTTTATAGAATTCACAAGAAAAGGAAATCAAAACCCACAAATATAATGCGTCAGAGCATCGTGTACTTCTGAGGGGGTTCTAGTTCTAACTCTACAGCCTAAAGAATTTTTGTTGCAGGAAGGACCTGAGAGAATTTTTATGCGCATTGGCATTATTAGCTGATACGTTACTTACGGCCAGTATCCCTATCGTTGTCAACATACTACCCCTACTACACAAGCAAGTGTTCAGGTTATGAACCTTTCAAGAACAAACAGATTGCACAAAAAAATAAAAGAATGGCTCCAGTGGAAAATGGAAATCTCAAGATCCTTTGAGAGGCGAAGGAATCGATACCCAGGTATTTTCTTTGTTTAGACTTTGGAGGGATGATTTTGGGAGCTGGGGCACCACCGGGCAGGGGAGGGGAAGTGGGGCTGACTGCAGTCCGGATTTCACGGCACAAAGGGACGATTCTGATGGGGACTGGACCTTACAGCCCCGAGCCCTGACCCTGACCCTGACCCTGCCCTGCCCTCTCAGCTGTCATTGAAGCGGTTGCGTCTGATTTTTCCCTTCTCTCATTCAGTCTTTTACCATTCCTCTTACTGCAATGGACTGTAGGATAGATTCAGGGATAATTTCAGAAACCTCCCTTAATGCTCCTGACAATTACAAAGAGCTTCCCCAAAACTCTAAAAACTACACAAATCTTCCTTCTTTTAACGGTTTAGGAATTAACATAGGCCCAAAATGCTTGTACATGTCAAATTATAATACCCTTCTCTTAATACAAGAAAAAAAAAATTTGTGTTGCTCCAAAAGTTCTTCTTAAGTTGACAAATATAGGTTTTGTGCCAAACAACTTTGTTTATGTGATTAATGGTTATCAAATTGATATGGATGAAGTGTTTGATAATTTACATTAAATAGGAAAGACCATACTTAAAGTAAACAAGTTCAATAAATACTACGGTGGCTGCAGCAATTTGGCAGCAGTCCTAGCGAGACAAATACTACTGGTACCACAGATTTGACTCCAAAAAGCCCTGAAGAGGGGGAAGAAGGGCAACTCTAGAGTGGGGAAGGAAAGATGACAAAGACATGTCATCAAAATTGCAAAAGTGAGGGAGATCCTGCTCGAGGGCCTGATCTCAATTCTGATCCCACTTCTGAAAAGGCGAGTGGAATTGGGTGGGGGTCTGGAGCGGCAGGCAACTATACACTACGGTAGAAAGTAGGAACCGCTCCCAGCAGGAGCCTCGACTCTGGAGTCTGGAAAGCACTACGTAGTCCTTAATGTGTGTGTCGCCATATGATGCCGTTTGATTCAAATTACTAATGACCTCAAAACGCCAGTATTCGACACAACCGGTAGGACCTTCCCTAGGTCTACTACCAACTAATCCGATCATATACTATAGTGCATAGGGATCCGCGGCCGGGGGGATCAATATCGAAATCAATCAAAATACCAATCTCTCCCAACAATCCAATTGGACAACACTTACCTCCTCCCAACAACATACTTACTAAACCCGGCCCAGTAAATGACCGGCAGAGGGATTGGATTAATGGATCACTAGTTCAACCAGTATCTACTGGTTGAACCTGTGAGTATTAATTTAATATTTATAAATATAAAATAGTAATTTTAATATACATAAAATGTATAATAAAGTGTTTTTAGATATGAATTATTATACTCAGGAAGATATATAATAAATATGTAGATATTAATAGAAGATTTAACTTCATTTTATTGTACTTTTACATAAATAAATAATATAGTCAAGTATAAAACAAAATCTATATCGCTTGTTTTAAAAAATATAGCATTATTTTTTAATTATTTTATTTTTGTTTAAAATAAAGTAATTTCTAACTAATCAAATATTGTCAATTTAAAAGTTAAAAGGACTAATTGTATAATAAAAAATAAACAAGTTATTAAAAAAATTAAATTATTAAATAAAAATTAAGAAAGTGGTAAAGTTTTATATATATTTAAATAAAGATCCAATGTATAAAACTTATCAAAAGCATATATACATTTTGTTTAAAAAACAAAGACCCACAATTATATATTAAAAAAAAGGTAAATCGAGTCAATTAAAAAATTGAGCGAGTTTCCGATTGAACCACTAGGTCAACCGAATTTGTCCGAATTTGATTAGATCAATTTCTTATTCAGTTGAACTAGAGACCCGAACCGATCTGATGTCCGGATCATTGGGGTAGTCGGTTCAATCGACGGGTCTGGTTGAATTTAATAACTATGCCCAACAATCCAATGCTACACTCCAGTCGGACTACGCTTACCAACCCACCAGCAAAGTTGGCCACTTCAGTGCCTTTTGAAATTTTACTATAACCAAGCTCGTAGTAAAATAACCCAACCAAAAAAAAAAATGAAACAATGATGCACAGAAAAGCAATAAAAGAAAAGGAAAAAAAAAAAAGGGCTTAACTGCGTGATTCCAAAGAAGGCTTCACAGAGAGCACGACGACAGATATCTCTAGTATGGAATTTTTTTTTTTTTGCAACAATAACATTTGTATAACCTAATCTATCTTATTCTGCAAGAAGAGGAGGTTAAAGAGGCTGTGAAAGGGACTCACAGATATACATACTTGACTATTTCAAAGAGATAGTTTGACACTTCTTTAGAAATTTTTTCACTGTAAGCGAGGTTCGAACCCTTGATTTAGGTTGTGTTTGGATTGCATTTTTCATGGAAAAATTACTGTAGCGATTTGATGTATGTGAGGAAAAAAGGTAATAGGGAAATGTGATCACGGAAAACGACGTAATTTTCCGACGAAAAATCGCATTCCAAACAAGGCCTACAGTCCAAAAAGAAACTTAGTACTTTTTTTTTAAAGCCACTGAACCAAAGCTCAGCGATTCTCTAGTGCGGTGACCAAGCCAAGGGAAAAAAAATTTCTTGACCATGGATTCAAAACCAAATTGCGTCCTTTTACTATGCTATGTACTGGCATGAATAGTCCGTCGGTGCTTAGTAGTCACGAATACTCGTAGAGGAGAGAAACATTTGTTTGGATAAAGTATTATTTGACATATTATTTGAAATAATTACTGTAACACTTTTTATGATGTGATGTATGTGAGATAAAAAGGTGGTTGAAAATATAAAAAGGTGGGTTGGAAAATGTGTTTATAATGTAAGCGAAATATATTATTTGGGAAATATAAAAAGGCTGGATGGATGTTGGACACCTGCAGTACGATGAAGCAGAGTCCTTTAGTAGTAATAGTCCCATTCCCATACCATAGTGCGAGGAAAGCTGTTCGTGAGAATGGGCTGGATGCCGCTTCCAAAGGACCCTTGTCTTGGGCTTCCATTTTCAAGGCGACGGGCTACAAACACATAATAATAATATTAACCCATCCTAATTTTTATTAATTTATTTTTTGGGTAAGTAACCCATCCTAATTCTCATTATTTGAAATTAAAACCTGGGAATATATTGGCTAAAGTAAAATATAAGAAATCAGATATACCATAACACTTTTTTCGTTCCTTTTAGTAACAGTGTTGATTATGAAATTGTCTTTGATTTCAGATGAGATTTTCTTTTCAATTCAACTTCACAAAGCGATATTGATATTGATGGTAAGTGGCTTTAAAAGAAATGATCTCATGCAACAGTGAAAGCAACAATGAAACCATCCCCGCAGACCAGATCAAATCTCTGATGACAATTGGGCCTAAAATCATTGACACAAATCCTAAATTTCTAAATTATTAATCATTTTATTATGGTTTTAGGTATACTTGTCCGACTTCATTTTTTCCCCCAAACGATTTGGATACAAATATTTTTTTTAAATAATATTTCACTTGCATTATAAAACACATTTTTTCAATCATTTTTTTACGTTTTCAGCTATCTTTTTATCTTATATATATCACATATAAAAAAAATATTACAGTAAATATTCTAAATCATATTACAAATAATACACTCTATCCAAACACGCCTCCGGGTTATTTGTTCAGAAAATCAAATGAATTTTCTTGGTCTTCTTGACCCGCCCACTTTCTAATTCCTATGTAAATCCACCTTGCAAAATCCAAATTATGAATCTTCTTTTTTCAATTATCTAAATGATGCATAATTTAGAAAACCTGTCAAATGTTCCAAGGAGAGTGGTTCTAACTTGTATGTAAAATATAATACCATGCTCTATATAGTGTTTGACCAACCTGTCGACGTTATTTATTACAAAAAAAAAAAAAACTAAAGAAGGAAAGAAAGCAAGCAAGAAAGAAAAGGAAATCCCTGTCAGATGTTCCACACTTTCAATAATTCCTTCAGAAACGATTTAAAAACCTGCAGTTCTAGAAGAAAAGCGGGGACAGACAGACAGGGACGGAACAACTAGAAGCATCAGATTATCTAAAACATCCAACTTTTTTTTTTATTAAGGTTTTCACATGTGTGCCCAGTGGAAGTATGGATGGTTTTGGCTGGGTGGGGGGACTCAATTATCTGACTCTTTCTCCATGTAATGGTAAAAATAAAATGCTAGTCATCAATTATTTGACTCTTTCTCCGGGCGAGTTACGTAATGCAGGTTGTCTCCAAGTGTGGTCATAGTACCTTGTTTGGATTGCGAATTTTTAAGAAATTCTCTCCACAAATTTTTCAATCATCTATTTGCTTTATATATTACATTGTAATATTATATTTTATGAGAGAAATATATTTAAAAAAACTCACAATCCCAATGAAGTCTTTTGCACCTAGATTGGTTTGTGAGTTTTCGCATAAAAAAAAAAAAAAACTTGTAACGCATTTTTCAATCACTTTTAAGTTCTACGATCTTGTTATTTAATGCAGAATCAGACTAGACGGGGTGTACTACGCAACCTATATGAATTTAGAATAATTCTCATATAGAGGCACATTAGTAGGAGGTAAGGTTCTTGGTTGTGTTTGGATTGCATTTTTCTAGATTTTTTGTAGAAAAATTACTGTAGCGATTTGACATGTGTGAGGTAAAAAGGTAATTGAAAAATGTGTTTACGGAAAACGTAGCAATTTTTCTTTGAAAAATTACTGTCCAAACAAGACCATTAAATCTCCCGCCCCACAATTAATGTGATGACCAACTCCTCCAGAGAGAGTTGGTTCATTGTCTTGTAATGTTGATATATTTTCGAAGTGAGGACTTAAGACCTTGTTTGGATTGCAAATTTTTACAAAAAAAAAAAAAAAGAAAGAAAAAAAATCTCTCAAGACATAAAATTTTCACCATCATAGTGCAAAATTTTCTCTCGAGTTTGTGCAAACGGACTTTAAAGTTGGGAGTTGCTACTGTGAAGATAAATTAGCAGTAAAAAATAAAATAAAATTTTGAGCATTAATTGGATTCAATGACAAAGAGTAGAGGTAATCATTTTAGCTCCATCTAGCCATTGATAGACTAAGTAAACAACGATTTACTAATCAACCTGCTGATTTTCCATTCTAAAATGCACGCTGAATTAGACCATTTAAGCCCGACAAAACGGCTAGAATCTAAAATGAGCAAACAAAAAATTCCAATGACAAACGAATATTAGTCGGAACTAATCGTAACATCCGTCAAGTTTGTGAAATGAATCACACAGCCCACCTAGTAGTCCGCTGCCCTAGTCGTCAAGTTTTTTGACTGATTTTCAGTTGTCATCAATTGCTTGTTTAATAAGTATCTTACAACGCAGTGAGAGGAAGAAGAAGCTAAAAGGCGAGTCAACCTTCATTCCCCACGAGGGTCTAAAAGTAGCCTTCTTCCTTCTTTCCGTCTTAACCATTGGCAATTAAAATAAAAACCCCTCTCCAACTCTCTACTTTCTACTTCCAACTTTTCTCTCATCAGAGACCCATTCCTTTTTTACTCCTCAATTAACGTGAGCTGCTTGCAAAATACTACATGTATACTATCAATCATTCTTCTTTCCACGGATTCTTCTCAACAGTAAGAGAGAAAAGGGGAGGTGTGGTTGGCGGCTAATACCTAACTCGAGGAAAGGGAGGAGAGGCATAATTCACATTAGATCTGGATTCACAGAAGTTCTGGGGTGGTTACAATCGTGCTAGTGCTGGTATTCAAGTTTGTTTATGTGTTTTAACTCAACTGCGGCAGCAGGTTGTGATATAATCTAATACTATTATGCATATATGAATGACATCCTGAAGTGGGCTCTTGCGCTTTGCTTGGTTTCTGGAGCGAAGAATTGCTGTCTCTTTTTTGAAGCTTTGCTTCCATGGGGATTTGCTTGAGCCAACAAGTCAAGGCTGAGTTTCCATTTTCCTCTGGTACAGGTAATTTGCCCTTCATCTTCGCTTCCGTTCTTCACGTATACAAATTGAAGGAAATATGAGGAAGGAGGTGTCTCTCTTTGCCATTATTGTATAATCCATCAATCTTAGCTAGCTAAATTGTTTAATCTGGTATTTTTCCACGGTCTTCATTCTTCTTTTATCTTGTGTGGATTAGGAAGTGAATCTTTCTAGGATTATTTCAATTAGAGGTTTATCTAGTTCAACTGACTTTAAAGTCTAAACTAGGTGATGCGAATTCTTAGCTGCAAAGTACTTTTTATTTTTGGGTTGTAACTGCTAGCTGGACTTCAGTACGAGTAGGGTCCTTTTTACCGTGCTTCTATGCAGTTCACGAAGTTTCATTTTGTATGACCTACACGTTGTCTTGGCCTGTGGGAAAAAAAAGTACCATATATATCCTAGCTGCTTGTTTTGTTTTCTCAGTTCTATTCGTATCGCTTAGCTGTTGGACTGTGTGTAGAAGTAAACTCACGAAATGTGAGTGAGGATGGGACTCAGACGAGCAATTTGAGCAGCAAGGCCTCTTCATTTTCCATGTGTCAGACCCCTCGAAGTGAGGGTGAGATCTTGGAGTCCTCCAACTTGAAGAGCTTCGCCTTTGGTGAACTCAAAGCAGCTACCAGAAACTTCAGGCCTGACAGTGTTTTGGGCGAAGGTGGCTTTGGCTCTGTTTTCAAGGGGTGGATTGATGAGCAATCCCAAGCAGCATCAAAGCCTGGGACTGGGATAGTTGTAGCTGTGAAGAGGCTAAACCAAGATGGTTGGCAGGGGCACAAGGAGTGGCTGGTGAGCAATCTAAAATTTTTGGCATATCCTCAATTCTTATTCATAAGTGATAGGAGGCAAGTTATTTGTAGCACAAGTACTTTATGACACAAAAATTTTTTTTTTTTTTGGCCTTGCTTGTTACGTAGGCTTCTTAGAAATACTTTGAATCTTTTAAGTCAACACAGCACTTAGGCACACTTAAAGTGATTCATATTGCACTAAAGTTTTGAAGAATTATCTCTTCACCTGTCAACTAGCTAATTTTTCTTTTTGAACTTTTGGATTTGCAGGCCGAGATTAATTATCTTGGGCAGCTGCGTCACCCTAACCTTGTGAAGTTGATCGGGTACTGCTTGGAGGATGACCACCGACTTTTGGTCTACGAGTTCATGCCCAAGGGTAGCATGGAAAATCATCTATTCAGAAGTAGGTTCTTATGTCCTCTTAGGACTAGACCTTTTAGTTGTGACAAGAGTTTCCTGGTTTATTCTATCTATTAATAATGGAAATGTTCTCTCACATGTTGATTTTCATTCAATCAGAAGGATCTTACTTCCAGCCGTTCTCTTGGAGCCTTCGTATGAAAATTGCTCTTGGCGCTGCCAGGGGACTTGCCTTTCTTCACAGTGCTGAAACAAAAGTTATTTATAGGGACTTCAAGACTTCCAATATCCTCCTTGACTCCGTATGTGATTCGAGAACCATTTTCCATAATATTTTAACAGATAATGAACTTTCTTGCTTCTATTACGCATGACATGACTAGTATCTGTCTTCTGATTTCTATTTCCCTTGCTGTTTTTTCTGGTTTAATTCTGCAGAACTACAATGCCAAACTTTCTGATTTTGGGTTGGCCAGGGATGGGCCAACTGGTGATAAGAGCCACGTCTCTACTAGGGTTATGGGGACCTATGGTTATGCTGCCCCTGAGTACCTATCAACAGGTAAATCAACTTAGCGTGTCATAATACCATTGTCATTGTATCTTTGTTTCATGTTCCCGACTTGAATACATGCTATAGAACATTTTTTGCTAAGCTTCTGTATTTAGCTTTCCTCCATTGTTCCGGTTGATTTGCGTTTCTGTTTTATGGCATTTCATGTTCTATATCACGTGTGTGAACTCTTCTTTTGTAAATTGCTGCAACCAAAATTCTTTTAAAGAAACAATTATTTTGAAAGATGATTAGTCATTACACTTTGATACTCTGTTCAGAAGAAGATGATGTAGTACTGTTGCAGAATACAATCTGATGGGTGATCAACTTGTGTCGGTCTGTATGTGTGTGTACACGCATGCACGCAAACACACACACACATGCATATATATATACGGGGAAATCTGTGACAAATTGGTGATGTGATCATGATGCAAGGAATAAACATATAACATGACGGTAATATGATGAGCATGGATGTGACTGGCCATGAAGTATGATATTTCCGTAACCTTCTGTCCTTGCTGTTAAAGAGATGGACATTTTTATCACTCTTCTGGTTTACATTTATTTCTCATTAACTTTTATGGTAAACAATTGATTGATGGAACTCACTCTGGTTTTAGTAACATAATAATGTGCACCATTATTAACTTTTATCCTTGCTGAAAAGGTCATTTAACTGCAAAGAGCGATGTCTACAGCTTTGGAGTTGTTCTTCTGGAGATGTTGTCTGGGAAAAAAGCAATAGACAAGAATCGTCCAACTGGGGAACACAATCTAGTGGAGTGGGCAAAACCTTACCTTACCAACAAACGCCGAATTTTCCGCATTCTGGATGCCCGTCTTGAAGGCCAGTATTCCATGGGTCGAGCACTGAGGGTGGCTAATCTTGCCATTCACTGCTTGTCCGTGGACCCCAAGGTGAGGCCAAGCATGGACGAGGTTGTAACAACTCTAGAGCAGCTCCAGGACTTGAAAGGCACATCAAACCATGACCAGAAGGACAGCCAGTTAAATCTGCATGGCAATTCAGGTGGTGGGCCTAGGCATTGCAGAAGAAGTGCTGAAGAAGCTCCTGGAATGACGGCTTACCCTAGACCTTCAGCTTCGCCACTTTATGCTTGAAGGAAGGAGGAAAGACAATTCCATTGCGAGAGCATTGATCAATTTTTTGCTATATTCCCAAGTGATGTACAGTTTTTGCTTTTTAGTAATACGGTGGTCATGGCGAGGCTTAAAAAGCTGCTGCTCTTCCTTCCTTGTAATGCAAGGGTTTTGCATGCTTTTGGTAAATGGATCTTTGCATCAGATGTTGCGAGGAAAGATTAGGAACTTGTTGCTCTTTGGTTTGTAATTTTGTAGTTTGTAGCGTTTGAACTCTTTGCATGTGTGCTATAAGCACTCTGTTTATATGTGTAGTCCATGACCCTTTATTTATTAATTTTGTTTCATGGGCTTAGCAGCAGGTGCTTGAATTTTTGGATTGCTGGCCCGGAGTTTTAGATAAGAAGACGTAGATTCAAATGAAGATATCCCAATTTAATCTCCATCTAACCCAAATCTCGTTCTACTAATCAAGCCCCTTGGTTTTTGGTGCATGGCATTGCCTAGAGAAGCCCAAGGGAGCCCAAACTGTCATGGCCCCTGGCCCTGGGTGACTTGAAGTCCAACAACGAAAAGCAAAAGTAAAAAAGAATCTGGCAAAAGAATAATTTGCCGCGTAGAAAAATTGTCCACAATATATGGTCCTGGCCTACCTAATTGTTTTGTTTTGTTTTGTTTTGTTTGACGGTTTTGGAATTCACCTTACGACGGTTGAACTCAAAAGTTGCATGTTTGTTTTTGCTACTTCTAATTAAACGAGTGAATAAAAAAAAAGAGAGATTATGTAATAACCACAACCTAAAGAAGTTGATATACTACGAATTCGTAAAAAGTAAGATGTGGTGTAATTAGAATTACACAAACAAACAACTGATCTGATTGATGTCTGATGAATGGTAGGAGTAATATTACACGCGGTTTCTATGTAGTATTTTAATTCTTGTGTTTTTTTTCCCACACCTTTTCCTGAAATTAAATATGGGAGTTTGCACCCTTAGAAAAAAGGAAAAAAGAAAAAGAAAAAGACGGGAGTTTGCTGTCTTCTTGGCAGTCAAAATACACAGCTGGATGAAGGAACGGGTTGGTTTTCGGGTAACCTGCGTCAAATGGTCCAGCTCCGCAACGTCCAATTGACGCGGTATCAAATGCTAGCTGCCTGCTTAAGGAAGCTTAGCTGCTATATTACATGTTGATCTTCATCTCCAAGTCATCGATTACTCAATAGTCATAAATCCCAACTACGGCTTTGTCATACAATTTCAACTTAATATGGATCCGAAACAAATCCCACTTGCTCCTAATTCTTTATTGTTTACGTAGACAGCTTTTCAGGAAAAATTTTCTTAGAACCTCTTTGGTCAGCCTACCTAATCCATTAGCATTAGGTCCGCCGGGCAGCTTTAAAAATGCCCAGAGAAGTCACTACTTACTGATCATCTTCCTAAACTCGGATGGCAAACGGCAGGCTGGAGGTCCTGTTGGTGGAAGCTCAAGGTATCAGAGACAGAGACAAATGCATTCCTGGTATATGTATATCTCTTCTTTATTCTCTAAGGAATTTCGATCTGTCCACAACCTCGTTTTTTTTTTTTCTTTTTAACCAAAAAAAAAACATATTCTTCGTAGGTTGCTTAAATTGCCTAAATCCTTGTAATCTAGCAACAAAGCCTTACGTACACATCCTGTACGGAGAGCAGGAGCGTACCAGCTGCGTAGCCAAAGGTAATCCCCATATTAGTATGTTATCTAGCTCTCGAAAACTTTGAACTTAATTTGGTAATAAAAAAAAAAATGCAGGGAAAGGAAACAAACGAGAGTGGAATGAGAAATTCGCGTTTGAGGTGAAGTATCCGGATGGCGGAGAAGATCGCGTGTATAAGATCATATTTCGCGTCATGGACCAACACAAGTTCACCGACGATGTTTTTGTTGGCGAATCTACGTAACCCTCCTCCTCTCTACATATATATATACATATATATATATAATATTTCACTTCTTTTTGCATCAATTTTTGTGACTGTAATATGCTGTTGACATAATTTTTTCTCTTTATGGTGTTTAAATTAATAACTTGGTGCATGTAGGGTGTACGTAAAAGATATACTATCAATCGGGGCAGAGAAGGGGAAGCTTGAAGTTCAACCTCGCCTCTATAGAGTTGTTCAATCGGACAAGTCCTACTCTGGAGAAATTTCTGTTGCATTTACCTTCACCAAGGTTACACTTCATACTTTATAAGCTCAAGCTTGACATTTGGATTCTTAAATTTTAATAAATAATGTTTGGCCTAAAAGTATAAGGTATTTTTTTTGTAGCCACGACCATATATAGCAAAAGATTGAGAATAATTGTTGCATCCAGTTTTGCAACTACTTGAAAGAACCTATAATTAAAAGTTGCGTCTAAATTAAAAGCGTGGAGAGATGTTGCCTTTCTAAGTTCTATTTTGAGCATGACTTTGGGTTAATTCAATTGATGTACTACTATTTAATATTTATGCAGATCAAAGATGGAATAGAAGAAAATCCTGAAGGCCGGAAGGAATGCGCTAATCAAGAATGAATGGAATTATTAAGGACAAGCGAGTCGAGAAAAAAAAGGAAATTCTCAAATTACCAGAACCAATGAAAATGTCAATCACTAAGGCTTTGTTTGTATCAGGGAAAGATTTGCAACTCTGCAAAATTCCTCTTGTTGTTTAAATTGTTTAGGAGAAATTTGAGTTTGTAATTCATTAATTATTTCTATATTTAAAATACACTTAAAGAATCTATGAATTAGGAGCCCAAATACCTCCTAAATAATCCAAATAACTGGAAAAATGTGAAAGAATTTCAAATCTTATGCCAAGTATCTCTGAGCCAAATGCAGCTTAACTGAATTCAATTCAAATCTTATTCAAAAATTAGATTGTCAAAAATAAAAGAAGTCTGTGAAGAACTTCCTCAAGAGCAAACTTCTCATGATCCTTCTTTTAATTACTAGTACAGCACTGTGAAATTCTTTTGTCTAATCTATGTATTTGTCAATGATTTACTCTATATTTCTTTAGGTTCAGGGATAAATAGGCAGTCGACTACAGTTAATATATTCTTTGCTGAATAAATCTTAAAGGCATGAGATTTAAACAGGAAAATGATTAATTCTCTATACACTTACAGTGTATACACTTTTATCATTAGATACATGATACATAATTCGAAATTGGAATTTGAAACTCAAATTTTATATACGTATTGTATATCCAACAACTGTGACAGTGTATATATGGTAAATGTATATAAGATTTATTTATAGAAAAATGTATTGAGAAAGTAGCAAAGCTAACACCAGGTGCCACTAGGGATGTGATCGGAACTAGTGCTGGTCAATGCTTAGCTTTGTGCTTGGGAAAGCACAACTGATTCTTACCACAAAGGCAGTCAAATCCTGAACGTTGCGAGCTCCAACTTCAGCACACTAGCACGCAAGAATATCTCATTTATGATGCCATGATTGATTCCACGTGATCACTTGAAAAATGTTTCACTAAAAATTCTGAAAACCCAATTCGAAGTCCTCCATGGCATAAGCTCAAAATTGGAAACCATGCCTCATTTATCTAAGAACCACTCGAAAAGGCTAAAGGAAACATAAAATGGGAATCTATCCTCCTCCAGTCGATTATGAGACAAACGTCACATGGTCCTGACCCCTGGATCGTGGATTTTTTCCTGCCGAAAGTCCCATCTTCTGCCAAGCAAGGATGAGGTATATATCCCGTTTCTATGCTAAGCAAGGATTACTTTTTCTTCGCGAGAATGTGAAAAGGAAAGGGTCGAGAGCCCAACAATTTGCATAAAATGCTGAAGGGCCCAATTGAAAAGACTATCAGATCCCAACACGAACAACGCTGTCTCTGTCCCAGAAAAAGAAGGAAACACAAAACGAGTGAATAATCTACAACAAAAAAAAAAAAGCGATGATAAGGTGATATAAAGACCATATCCAGAGTTCCAAATTTGGGTTACCAGTAATAAAATAAAATAAGAAAAGCTTAAAAAGGATTTTGGCTTTTTGCGTGATCCATAGCCGGAGTTCAGTAGATCTATCCAGAGAAAAGTGAATGTCGAAAACATGTTTTTGGGAGAGAGATTCCAAATGATAAGACTCATAAGAGGTACGATAACGGGAGTTTTATGTCACTTTGACTTCATATGCTGAAAATTTACATCTGGCTGTTGTTGGCACGAGCAAAGCCTGCCATAATTTCTTGAAATTTTGGGTACATCCCGGTCCCAGCAGGAAGTTTAGCGGTAACTGACAATATTTGATTTCCTCATTGATTAGGAAGTGCAAATTCCCGAATGCCGCCATGATGATGGTCGTGGTGGTCGCTGAAACCATTTTGCAGTGACCAAGGCACCATCAATTCGATCGACCGACCGACCGACCCCCAACACAAATTCTTAGTAGCAGTGCATTAAATTAAAGCATTCATGCCTCATCTTTTCTACTACATCCATTCACCACAATGAAAAGAACAAACATACCAAAAGCTATAGATGTAGTATATATTAATGGTGTTCATCGTAATATCAATACTGAATACGAATATAACTGGAGCTGCGGGCTACACCGGGATCATGCTTTTCCCTGCAGCCACTTCAGCCCCTACAAACAGCTTTTGCACTTTGCTGCTGCTGCCGGCATATCTTCACTGCCCATAAGGCTACAGCACCAGAATACTTAAAAAAAAAGACGACTCCAAGCCAAACTTGCAGAGTCATGGCGGCTTCCACGTCAAAAAGAAAGGACAAAGCTTACCGTAAGCAAGCCCACTTGACAGTACAATCCTATAGCTATTTATAAGTGCTTCTTCACCACCATTAATAGTCTCCTGGTAGTGCAGTACCATGCCTAATAAGCAGCTAGTAGGGTAAAATGGCGCTGCTTGCTTTTAGCGCTTGCTTGCTCCAAAATAGTTTCCGGGGGTAAGAAGGGGGAAAAAGAAAAACTGCGAAGGCGGCAGAGCGTGAAAATAGGGTATTACTACTGTTACTTGGATCCAGAAACTACTTAATTTAATTGATTGATAATACTACTAGTACTAAATTACGGGAATTGGTGGTGGTTGAAAGTTAATTATTTAAGTGTAAATTCGGAAATTCTTGCCGACGAAGGTCTGGCCAAATTGCCAGTTAGGTGGTGCGACGTTCCATGAGGTGGAGGTACGGCGATCGCTGGTGGTGACTCTGAAGGACAGGGCCTGGCCCGCGAGCTGGGCATTGGACTGCCAATTTTGGCCCCAGTTGCGGCTGAGGGGCAGCCATTGGGTGCGGGTACCCTTCACGCTGGCGCGCATCACATTCCCTGCACCTGCGACATTCGTGATCAGAACCAAGTTGAAGTAACGGAAGCCGTTGACGGTGAACCTGATTCCTCCACGCTTCCTGCAAGGGACCCTGCAAAAACCATATTTTATTTTATTTTACCAAAAAGTTGTTTTAAGATCATTAAAACGTAACGTACCTAATAAACACTAGTACTATATATACTAGAAAAAAAAAAAAAAATCCTAAGCACGACGTTACGTAATAGGTTCTTTAATGCTATCATGGTTTGTCACAAGAAGATGCTGCTGCTGCATGCACCTTACAGTTTTTGCCTTAGGGCAGGGGACAAGGGGAGGGACTGGGGTTATTGACCGGTAATTCAGGTAATGAGGCCCCACCATGACAGTGCGGCTTTTTGCATCGACACCAGATATTGTTCATAAAACTACGCTGTTGCCCTCGTCACCGGAATTGCTCAAGGATCGGCAACCCACATCAGGATCTCCCGGCGTTATCTTGGGCTGCACTTTAGCATACGAATCCATTTTCAAAAAAGAATAAAATCAAGTGGCATTTGTCCATTCCGGACTGAATCCGGGTTTTAGTGTACCATGGCATGGCACAGAACAACAGAGGATGATAGGAGTGAAAATTTTTGGTAGGTAGTAATTTGTTACTAACTGAAAAATGGTGAAAGCGACGCAAAAACGCGTCCAGCATCTCTGAATCTGGGGTGGACCACAACTACAAATAGAATTGGCGGATTCCCTTCTCAGTTCTCACAACCAGCTTAGGATGAAAAAATTTTCAGTAGCACTCCACAGATTAACTCTTTTTTTTTTTTTTGCCAACAAATGCACTCCACAGATTAATTAACCGACAAAAAAAAAGGGACACTGCTTGGTGCCTGTCAAATTAGTACACCACTAGAACAGGGGGGAAAAGAAAAGAGACAGAAACGGAACCAAAATAACTACTACTACTGAGTACTGATTAACCATTCTGCGTACCTTTCACCCTTAGGAACTTTTCTTTTCCTAATCTCCTTTTTTTAACATAGTTGCAATTAATGTGTATATGGTCCAAGTACAAAGATAACTTTTCTCTTTTTGCTCGGCTTGCTAAGATAATTGTCACATATATTATTGTATTAGCCAATGCTTACATCGTACGGATGGTCTAAACTCAAATCCCAATGTCTAGTGCTCTAGGCTCTAGAAAAAAAAAATGTCACCATAGAGAAAAGAGCGAAGGGAGACCCGCTAATATATACAACTACAACTAGTAGCTTAATCGGGGTTTGTTTATCTTTATCCAATGGATGGATCGCGAGTGGTGAAAGTGAAACTACTTACCGACGGAAGTTGACGGGGACGATGCCGGCGCTGTACTGGGCAATCTTGAGGAACATGGGCATGGCGAGGTCGAAGTGGGGTCTGGGAGGGTTGCACCACCCACCGTTGTCGTTTGGTAAGGCGAAGTTTGGCGGGCAAAAGTTTGTCGCCGTAATAAAAATGGAAGGGCTGCCGGGAAGGCACCATTTGGGGTCATCAGCACATTTTAGCTCAAAGCAGGCCCCGCAGCTTAGACCATCGTTGAAAAGCGCTGTGCTCAGCGCTGCCGTGTTCACTCCATAGCCTTGGCTGTACAGGTTGCCGTACCCGCATGCCCCACCTGATGAGTTACCGTAAATCAAAATACTTATAAACAATCAAAAGTTTATAATTAGTAGTACTAGTATTTTTACTAGCATACTACTACAGAGTTTATGTGAAAACAGGCATGCACCGATTGGGGACGGACATGTCATATAAGTAAAATCTGAGGTTCAAGAAAATACTACAGTCGTAGTACGTACAAAATTTTAGTTAGTATGTGTAAAATATAGAGGGGAGGATGTGGGACGAATGATGCATGCATACCCATGGTGCCAGAGGCATCGCTGCCGCCGTAGAAAGTAGCGTGGGCGCTTTGCCAGGGACCGCCGGAATAAGCACCCGGCATTCTAGCGTTAACCACCGTCAAGAAACAGAGCAGAGCAGCAATGCAGAGCAGACACATTTGAGCCATTTTCATTTTTTGAAAATTCTCACTTGACCAATTACTTTATGAGTAATTACCACTCCGGCTCGACTGAAACTGAAACTGAAACTGAAACTGGAAGGATATACATATACCGTGTTCTGTTGGTGGAGTAGGGGGCTTTAGCTAGCAGCTAGGGAAAGGGTACTCTGTTCCAGTGAAAAGCGGGAGGAAAGGGGGCTACTTAAAAGGACGGCCTCCATACCACAGTGATTCTCTGAGAGGGTATAATCGTAAAACACTCACGATCACATGCCCTGGGTTCTGTAATTAATGGAAGATTGTCACCCCATGTCCTTATTTAATGTTCTTGGCCTTTTTTTTTTTTTTTTTTTCTTTCCTCCCCCCTTTATTGGTTGGACAAGATCCAACTCCTAGTGGATTTTCCCAGTGGTTTGAAGTTTGAATCGACAATGGAAACACTAAAAGGGAAGGTACTGTGTAGTATTGGTTGATATGGTTGGTGATTTCACTTGCAAAGCATGTGGAGCAGCCAAAACTAGCATAAATTTACATATTTCGTCAAATAGTTAGTAACTTTTCTTGCCTCATTATATCATAGTGCTGTAGAAGATACTGTATGATCCGGGTTAATAAACAAAACCTACACAAGTATGTTCTCTAATTAAGTGGCTATTTCACTGTCTCCTCGTATTGGAACGTCACCATAATCCTTCCCCAAACTATATGTTGGTTCCCAGGCTGCAATAATGCCGCAGCTCAAATGTTAACGTCAAAATAACTTTACAGTAAATGTCAAGTTTTACAAGTTTAAAATACCTTCAGCTTTAGAGAAGGATCTCAATCAAATAAGAAAATGAAAATAATCATTGGAGAAGGATCATATTGACAATGTAACAAAAATATATGTGGCGATGTTCTTTGTCCTGCCATTTGGAACACCAGCTTTCCTTTTCTTTTTTTTTTTTGTTAATTATCACCGTTTGCTCCACTTCTACTCTACCTTATTTTAGAGGGAGGTTCGATTGGGTTAATAGAAAAATCGATGGGAACTAAATCACCATCGGATCAAACGGGCGCGTCTCCTACTCTAACCTATTTTAGGGAGAAAGCTCAACTAGACCAATGTGAGAATCGACGGGAACTGAATCACTATCGAATCAAATAGGTATATTACACAACCGTTTAGTCACGTATTGGCAAAGCGATGGGATGTAAAGTTTGAACTTTTGGCCTTCTACTCTACAAAGACTTTAAGTCATTGGTGATGATTAACAACCCAAATGGCTGTTGGTTAGAACACTAGCTTTCCCATCCTTTGAAAGAGAACAAAAAAAAAAAATAGTAACAAAGAAAACACAAAGAGACAAAGACGAGGGAGAGGGAAATACGTGGGTCATTTATTGCGAGTAATAACTCATCGTTACAAAGTTTTGTAATTATTATTGAAGTCAAAACAAGTTTGTTCAATTGATGAGAAAATGCTATTTTTTCATAAAAGATCGTGCATTTGAATTCTACTGACGATGTGAGACCTTATTGGTGGGCAATTTCTAAGAACCTTTATAAGAAATTTATAGTTTCTGACTTTTGATGGTGATTGAAATTGAACACACTCAAACTTTTTTTATTAAAAAATTTAATTATTATTGATATTTTTTCTTAAAAAATTTTTACATTTCTATAAATATATTTTTTACCACATATATATTAAATAATTATAAATACATTGTTTATAAAATTTTCAAAAAAATAGCAATCCACGCGGGCTCGTGATGACATGTCACAAGGAGGTTAAATTTATTGTTTTCTCTCTTATAATTTTATAGATAAACAGAACAATAATGATAAGAAGAAGAAAAGGCAAAAGATGAGGGAAATTGCTTTGTACCCTGATGCGCACGTGGCTATGATTGCTGGGTGCGCATGTGTGGGGTCGGCAAATGGCACTCTGAGAATTGATTTGCAGGTTTTGTTACGGGAAATTGCAAGAATTACTGAACGAGCCTCCGCCACTTCCATACCAATGTGCCCGGTCCTAATAAGAAAATTTACTATGAGATTTTTGCGAAACTAATTGGTAGAAGTTACTGTTTTTACTCGAATATGAACTGAGACATTTTCTTTTCTTTGATTTAAAAGGATGAACTTCCGTATATTTTGAATGTCCATCTGCTAATCTCCTTCCCTATTACAGTAAACAACTGCCGTTGACACCTTCCGCCAAGACGAAATTAGTCCAGAAAATTGATTAAGCTGGAACAAATGCACGGAGGATCCACCGGGCATCTGCTCTGAAAGTGGAGGCAAACAACAACGATTTCGAGGATGACGGTGAGCAAATTGGGAGCCTCATCTACCCTTCTATTCTATGTCCTTTTTGCTCGAGAGATCAAAGTATCACCCTCACCAGCATATTGGTTTGGGGTGGCGGATTCTAAAATTAAATTCAGGCACCTGCGATCGATCGCTTTTTCCACCAGTCCCAGCTGCTTGTCGCCCATTGCATCAGGAAATCATTTATTAAGCACCATTTCTCTATTATGATCTTCACCCTCAATGCCTATATCTGTGCATTTTGCCCCAATCAATTATAGCGCACTCTGCACCTACTTCCTTCCCCCTATCAAGAGAATCTGATGACTTCTTGCCAACTTTGTGAGTTTTTTTTTTTTCTCAATTCGTGGCTAGTTGGGCCAAAACAAGCTTCAGCCTCTCATAAACGCTCCAACTATTGAGGCGCATCCAAAGTCCAAACTGCGCTGATCTTCACTAGACCCCAACAAAGGAAAACCAATATAACTAGTGACAAAACCTGCAGTCTCAATCTCTACTAGAAGTGGTTATATTGTCCAACCACAAACTTTTTAAAAAGTGTTTGGATTGCCATTTTTCTACCAAACAATTATTTTTTTACATCATATACATTAAATCATTCCAATACATTTTTATACAAAAAAAAAAAAATGTAAAAAATAGCAATCCGAACTCGCGTCATTTAGTGAGAGGACAAAGAAGGTTTTGAATTGAATGCGTAAAATGGGTGCCTTCGTAAAAGTCTCCTCGTCACAACACAACATCCATATGGCAACTGAACTATCATCGTTTCTTGTGAAATCTTAGGGCATAACTTAGGAGATTAAACAACTCATTGGTTAGACGAGAATGTCAACTGATTAATCCTTCCCCCTCCCCAATCCCCCACTAGTCCCCAAAAAAAAAAAAGGAAAAGAAAAGATTATGAGCTTTAGTGAATCAATGGCGCCGTCAAGGCCCAGCAGCCCAACCCAAACCTACACACGCATGTGAATCCAATAATTGATTTTCACACACCAACTTTCCCCTTCTTTTCTTATTATTAATCTGTATATACACTAAGGAAATGTACGTACATATGTGTTGGAGGTGGAGGACTGTGGCAAATGAATCAAAGGCAGGCGAGTGAAATTGAAATTACATTCCCAATTAAACGCATTAATCCACCATTGATTGAACTGCTAGTAATTCACATTAATTATTGAAATTTACCATAACCCTAGTAGGATAGGGGTACTTAAGTAATCTCCACTACTAATTCCAGAATGAAATGCAGTAGTATTGTTGTTACAAATCTCTTCTCCCAACGACAAAAAAAGTTAACACTATTTGAGTAGCAAATTGCAATCCAGAGTTTTACAATCCAGAAAAATAGAGTAGCAGTAGTAGTAAAAATCAAGTCGACCACAAATTAAGGTAGTAAAAATGTAGTAGTAGTAGTAGTAAATGCATTCACGACGACATGGCAATTGGCTTATTATAATCCCGGAAACAATTGCATAATACTTTGTTTGGATTGTAATTTAGTTTATTTGCAAATTTTTACTTATTTGTATTATCAATATATTTTTAATTATTTTTTTAATCTTATATATGTATTAGATAAAAAAAAAAGTATCCCAAACAATCTACTGTCGAGCCACCACGCACGCTCACTAAATGACTTCTCGTTAGTACAATCGTAACAGTGCTGGTGCTTTATATCTATCACGGTTCCCGCCGCCTCCGTAGCCAGCCACGGTTCATGAGTTAGTTATAGACCACATCAAATGAAAAATTGTTTGGATTGCGATTTTTCGTCGGAAAATTACGTCGTTTTCCGTAATCACATTTTCCTATTACCTTTTTCCCTCACATACATCAAATTGCTACAGTAATTTTTTCATGAAAAATCATGAAAAATACAATCCAAACACAACCTTAATCCAACCACATGCGCGCTACTTTAGAAAATGCAATGCTCTCGTGGAAAAATAATAATAAAAAAAACGTACGGTGCATGTGATATATGACCAACAATTGTATGACGTACGGAAAAATTATTTTAGACAAGAGGACAGGAAAATTCACGAAATTCAAAGAACTGTATGTAGCATGTACTTCACAATTGAATGCTTTTTCTTGGTTAATTAGATACGGACAAGGGGCACGGACGGTTGCACCTCGGTTGCAGGTGCAATCGTCCCGGACGGTTTTGCCCATTTTCAATTACACGTAACTTTCTTTGTACATCGTGTAATTTTTTTTGCACATCACGTAACTTTAGAGCAAATTTTTATGAGTCCCACACATGGTGTGAAAATTGAGTTATAACTTGTAATCTCAACCGCACAAATTTTTGAAGCCAGATCATGGCCATTAACCGTCCCTGCCCCATTTCCAATTAGGTACTCCCTTTGGGAATGCTTCCTCCCCCCCCTCCCAAAAAAAAAAAGATTTTACTTCCTACAACTCGTCTCATTCGTATGAAATGATGTTGAATGATTGTAACGAGTGTTTAAAACTTTGTTGCTTAATTTGTCGGTGATGCACGGATAAGACTTGGTGCAATATTCAGATGAACACGTACAACACAGTGATGTGATGATAAAGCAGATCACGAGTAAAGATTACAGAGATACAAAAGCAGTCGGGCCAAGACGAGGGAATTAAATGTTTTTGATGATCACACGTGCTTGCCTTCCACTGTTCCACACATATATATATAATGGTGTGATCAAGAATCCTGATGAACATTAAAGTCCGTCGTCTCGTTAAGCAGTCCTAACCCTGAACCTTCTTCACCCCGCATTTCAATTATGCTTTGCCTCTAAATCTATCGAGCAGCATAGCGATAGCAGTCAGCAGTGCTACTAAGTAGTAACTGATTTTTGCCGCATCAAGAATATAATAGTCAAGAGGCCACCTAATCATCTTCTTGAGGGAGGGCGGGAGGGAGGGAGGGGGAGATATCATGGTTCGATCGAAGACACATTATGCATGGAAGTGACAGCGAAGATGATCCTGAGCATGTGGGAGAATCCCGTCAGTGACAATTCAGTGTCGCTTTTATATTTATGTCAAGTGTCATGTTTATTCAGTGACAATTCATGGATTTCGTCAACATGAGTGAATGCATGCTAATTACAGCCGACGTGGCACGTCAAATTCCTGTGTGCGTTGTTGCTATATTTAATAACTCGATTAATTTCATAAAGAGGCATGTTAAAGATGTAAAATGACCTACTTACCGCTTTTATTAGTCTTTAAAGATTCCTAACTTCGGCCGTCAATTGCGATTTCGTACATTTTCTAACCCAAGTGATCATCATTCATCAGGAACACGAAAGCGGCTGCAAAGCAATAGGAGTATTTATGACAACCACCTCTGGGTTTGCTAGTTATGGGCCAACAAGAGCTGTTCCAGATTTTTTGTTGCTGGAAAATATTTTCCAAAGCAACCGCACCATCAACCGTACGAATGCGCTCCGTCTACAGTTCAGACAGGCCAGATTAGGCGATTTGGTTGCACCCTCGAAATTGGACAATGGTACTTGCTGCTGCTTTCGTCTCGTCATTGTGTACTCCTTGGTACCTACTAAGGACCTAACTTGTCATAATAATATCAAGGATTAACATTTCCTAAATGTATAATCTATTTTTTTTTTTGTTTCTTTTTAACGCTAGAAGACACATCATTTTTTTCAAATTCGAATATCTTTTTTTTTTGCACACGCACCTTGCACCTAGGTCTACTAATCCAGAGGCTTTCTTAAACTGTAAATATAAAAAACAATTGATATTAACAGTCTAGCTTAATATTAGGACACCTTTCCTTAATGTGACTGTATACTTTAAAAAAAACAAGTGGCGGAAGATCAAGGACGAGAATAAGCCCAGTCCTGTAACTCTAAATGAAATATGGGTATCTCATTCGATGGCTAGTTTGGGCCTTGAAAATGATCGGCCCACCAGGAACAGAATTTGAAGACGCTGAAATCGTGTAGACGTAGTAGGACCATTTTTCAATCCTGATCCATCCGCTTGCTAATCAAGCTAATCACCAACCCTCATCAAAGATCATGCCATCCAAGTTTTAGGCACACAACTTTTGTTGACGTGCAAAAGAAAAGGGCGGAGATTATGGTAATTGACGATGCGCGTCCGTCAAGGCAACGCATTGTTATCGCCCACGATCTTTCTAAGTTTACAAAACACCATTCCCTACGGACTGCATGTTAAAATCTTAATCAAGTACGTGCCAATTTGATAACGCCGTAAGACCTTAATTAAGATTTTAGTTAAAGTAAGAAGTTGTCGACGGAGGGGTGGACTGACTTGCCAAAACATAAAAACCATGACATTATTTCAAGTCTCGGAACCTCTATATACAGCGCGCGAATGCTTGTAACTAAACAGTTCCTGTATAACCTTTTTTTTTTCCCCAACCTCAGAATTTCCCAGCAGATGGGAACTCACAGGCTCCCGTGTTGAACTCACCCACCCATTAATGCCAGCCAAAAACGTGATCTTAGATCAAACTCCGTCGCAGCCCTTGAGGATTCGACACGTCAAGAGGAAAACTCAAAAGAGTTCAGGATTTCATCTGTTTTGCATTGTGGTGCCGCATAATGAAAGATGATGTGGCCTCTAGCTGTGCCTGTACATGCTTTGCTCCTAAGCTTCTGAAGTAGTGAAATACAAATAACTGGAGCTCCTCGAGACTTCGACGACAGTTCCATGTACTCCCGTCTGGTGCCCAACTGAAGGTACCAGCTAACATAGAGAGAAGGGCTGTCATTCAACAAAATTGATGTGTCAGCATCTTAAAAGAGATTGCTTCTCCTCAAATCATAGATTCACCATTCTCTACCACCTTAGAGTCAGTGTTTTTACCACAAACTTTAACATCAAAAGGTCATTCTGCCACTGGAACCTCTTTGAGAGAGAGAATATCATCCCGTGGATGAGCTTCTTCCACTTGAACTTTAACTTCGTCACCAACCTCTACACCTATGGACATTGAGGCAGAAGCTTGAAGTCCAACCTGGAAAGAGTACATCATCATTAGTTTTTTGACTGAGAAAACGAACAATGCAACAGGTAGCACGTCTTGACAAAGCCCTGAGACGACTCCTTTTCTCTACTTTACCATTTTCGATTCCTTTTCTTCAACTTACAATTTTCTTTTTATTCAATTTCTTTTTTTTTTCTTTTTTTTTTTTGTGGGGGGTTCTCATTCATGAAGGGTGCTTCTCTTCATTAATGAAGGAAAGTTGATTATCTTCTCTTCAACCAAGTTGATGGTCTCAATATCATACATAATCTGACATTTGTCGTAGCTAGAACAGGAACATGTTTTTATGGAGAATCTTTTATATTCTCTTTAATCAAAGTAAACGGTATGAGTATCATACATAGTCTGACATTTGTTGTAGCTAGCAGACAAGCATGTATTCTAGGAGAATTTTTTCACCTTAAAAAAAAAGAAAGGCAATTACACAAAACTCAACAGCAAATGGAGGAAGAAACATGAGTTCAATTCAAATATTAACTGTCACATCATTACCTCCACCAAGAGTATTGCGGCCATCCTATCTTTAATAAATCTGAGTACCAAAGCAGAAAACCTTTTCTCTTTTGGTTGCCGTCTTAAATACTCCAATATCCAATACCGTAGACTGCTGTTGCAAAGCTTCCTGACTACTCGGGTGCTCATGTTTACTAAAGATGCAATTCCTTCAAGTTGACCAGCTGAGAAAGGAGGAGAATCACCTCTAAGAAATGCTTTTACCTGCATATTGGCAAAAAAATTTAACAAATTCATGGAACACAACAAATGCCCCCTTCTCAGTTGCAGTTGTTAGCTTATGTTTAAAAATAGTATGTCAAGGAATAAATATTAACCAATTTGTAACTTTTTGGCTTGTGACAGGAAAAACTTCGTAATTTGTTTATGAGACACTTCAAGAAATGTTACAGCCTACTTTTCCAGGAGGAAAACAGGCTACGAATGTCAAAACCACCGTTGAAGCAGCTATGCACCAGTAGACAGATGATATGCATGATACTCACCCCATGTACTAAACGAAAAACCTTACCTGGTAATGAGCAAGGAGGTCCATATATCTTCGGATGGGAGATGTAAACTGAACATAGCCAGGAAGTCCTAGAACCCCATGACGGATAGGCTTACTGAAATCCATCTCAGCTGCCCGCATTATTCTAACAATTGCTGAACTCCTCACAGGTCCTTCAGGAAGATGGGCAAATGCTGATGTATCAATATTTGATTGAGGCTGCCCCCTATATGGTAATGGGATGTGGTTACAAGAACCATAAGTGGCCATAACTTCCCCACACAGGATCATCATCTCAGATACAAGTCGCATAGCAGGATCTGCCTGGTCTTCAACATATAGTCTAATCAAAGGCTCTGGATCATCTGGATTTGCAACCTTGATTCGTGTTTCTAATGTGGCCGTGTCTATTGCACCCTACACAAAGCTTTTTCAGTTCAATTACAACTTGAACCAAAAAACCGTGGCACTTGGCCAACATGGATGGTTTGCAATATCACAACCTTAAACAATAGTAACACCGAAGAATGTGGATGATAATCTGTTTGCACTCCAAATATACAAGAAGCTCATGAAGAAACTTTCACAAAATCAAAGCATGATAAAATGATAAGTGCTCCAAACAAATTTGGAAATCCTAGAAATCAAACGTGCCACCACAAAATTTTAATGCTGGCCACAGCCTTCTCATGAATTCAATTAGCTAAAGGCTCATGCTTGATTTATGCGAAGGGAAGCAAAAAAGAGGCCATGAATATATTATACAAAGCAAGAACTTCACACATTTTCTGTAGGAGTTGCTTGATGCCACCCCATTCAGTAAAGATGAATGAGTGAAAACTCAATAATTGGTGCAGCTAACTGAAACTTTATTACATGGAAATTAAGTAGCCATTGTTAAAGGCCAGAAAATCATGTCAACTTTCACCTCTTCCATTTTAAAATTTAAATATGTGAAGAACAACTGAAAGTTTTGAAGGACGCCTGGTTAATTTCATGCACACACTATTGGTAAATTTGCAAATAGCATATTCGAAAGTTTTGAAGGAAGCCTGGTTAATTTCATGCACACACGATTGGTAAATTTGCAAATAGCATACTCCATACCACAACAGTGACATCTTTCATGAACATAAGAGGTAACTAGACCAAGAATTTTGTGAATATATTTAAACCATGGAGATGAATATGTTAAAACCTTGGGAAAAGAAATTGACCTGTTGTTGCCGCCATCTGAATCGCAGCGCAGCTGCCTCTGACAGAATTTTCAATTCAATCTCCTCTTCCAGATTCAAAAGAAGGAGCTCTGATGCACTCTCATATGTCAGCATGTAAGTTGGTTTGATTATGGAATTGTCCACAGAATATTCTGCAATACTATAAAGCCATAAAAGTGAAACTCCTGCTAAAAATAGTTTTTCTCAAACCTTGTTGAAATGTCTACTATCTATATAGTTGCTCATCATTCAACAAATGATTCGTTCAAATGAGGCAAAACTCGTGCAGTGATGCTGGGTACATCAAAAGGTAATATAATTTAGGTAAACATGCAAGAGTATCAATTTTTACAGTATCTTTAAGCAAACATGTAAGAGTAATTCGAATTATGCGTTCAGATCACTCGCTCCAACTGAAAAGCAAATTCTGAAGGATTCATGGACACTCTCACATATACACCAACTATGAAAATGCACAATTAAATGATTCTCTAAACTTCAGAATTCCTCAACCCCAAAATGCATACTGACATCACAAAGAAGGGTTAAGAATGAAAGTATCAAAACCTTCACTCTGGAAATTACATCCACTCACCTACAAGAGACACAACCAAGCAGGGAATGAATTTTATAAAGTTTCTCTATAGAGGCCAAAATACTCTCTCCTGTCGTAAAGGCTCGAAAACACATTGCAGAGCTTTCAGGTCAAAGCCCAGAAAACCCATTTATCTAGAAAACCAAAGTAATCCTCACCCTGAGTGCAGCCTTCTAAAGGCAAAAGTAATCCCAAGGCGAAAAGAATGGAAGCCGAAGGTTCTCCGGGATTTCTTTCTGATTTATAGAATAGTGGACTTAGAATCAATGCTTTGCAGTGGAATGCCCCTTCTCTCTTGATCTAAGCCCTCCCCATTCTTTAAACTGATAACTCTGAAGTCTTTTCCTCTAAGCTTGATGGCATGATAAGTAACAACAGAAGTGCAGATGCAAAGCTGGGACCTCATAAACTGAAATTTGCTAAAAAGACTAGCTAACAGGTGCTCACCTTCCATCAGGTCGCAGTATAACAGATACTGTTACAGCATTGCAGGGTTTTCCTTGCTTCAGACTCATGCCTTCCATCGCCAATTTCTCAGGAAACATAGGATGGGTTGCAGTTGGTAAAAATATGGAAGTTCCTCTTTTCATTGCCTCTCTAAGAACAAGATTAAATCAAGCAATGCCCTATTACAGCTTATTTGGAAAAAGACTTGCTATGAAAAACAAGAACTACTTGTCTATTATGCTTCCAGGTCGAACTAAGCTCGTTGGGTCTGCAACATGTATCCAAACCTTAATTCGACCATCTTGAAGCCTTGTAGCACTCAGTGCATCATCAAGCTGAAATGGATTGTGAGGAAATCCATTATGGAATACAACACAATAAAGATAAACAGGAGATCACAATAAGACCAAAAATTACCTCATCAGCCTCATCAACATCAATGGCATAAACCTTCAAGTGGGTCAAATCTAATCTGACAGTCTAGATATAACCATGAGCAAATAATTATGTCACAAAAAGAATATGAAAAAATATACAATCTCATGTGGAGCTATAACTGCATTTTCTAAACTTAATTCCGAAGAAAACCGTCATCTTCCAGTTACTTTGAGCAAATATAGTCTAGCTAGTGTGACTCAATTTCATGCAAAATTTAAAAGTGTTAAGAGGATATAAGAATTGCAAAGCCAGTATACCACATCAAGGTCGTCATACGATTCTGATAACAGGCTTCCAGCAGCTGCTAAAACCCTGTCTGGGTAATCAGTGTGAATGCTGTACTTCAATAAATCAAGATTGACATGTACAGGGAAGTAGCCAATGTCTATGAGTAGATTTAGGGCTGCTGCTGAAGTTTTTGATAGCCCCATCTCTTTTAGAATCTGCCAAAACCAATAGGAGAGATGATATAACTCTTTCTCTTTTACACAAATTCGAAAGGCATTAAAAAATAACCATCCTTCAATTATAAATAAGATTTATCAGGATCTGCAACTGAACAGGAATACTATCAAGTGATATTAGCTTATAAAAGAAGTTACCATCCCAGCAGTTTTCCTTTGGTCATCATTCTTGAAATCATCAATAGCATAAGCTTCAAGAGATCCAATTCTGTGCCAAATTTTCTCTTCACTTCTCCACGAAGACTTTGAGGGTTTAGCATGTGGAGGCATTCCTTTGGCAGATTTCAATAACTGCATAAACTCATGAAACTCCCTTTCAGCCAATTCTTTGGCATGCTTTTTTTGAAGAAGCTCTTCTACCTAATTGTTCAAGTTAAGAGGACCTTAGTTTACTATGAATAAACAAGTAATAACTTGAAGGTCATTGGCACAAGTAAATACCCCATCCCCATAAGGGGAAAACATTGACCTTGACCAACAAACATAACGTTTTTTTTTTAAAGGAAGCAAACTAGCCTAAGGAAATCATGCAAACAAAAAGGCCAAGCATAATTCACAAGATGGAGAAAGACTAAGAACCACAAATACATTTTCTTACAACATAAAGCAGTACTACTCAATGAGACATACCTGAACAGCAGGTCGAGGACCATATAGAGAGAAAGGACCTTTTGTCTCCAGAACTGTGAAGTAAACATCATCATTTGACAGCAGTAAATGGGAACAATAGCTCTCAAGGGGCTCCGTACTACCAAAAATCATCTGCTAGCATAAACCAAGGTCATTAGAAGAACAAGAAGATGAAACCATGACAATTTTAATAGGTATACCTCAGCTAGTTGCTCAATAGTTACTGACTTGCCCTTTTCAAGCAGCTCAATCCATGCAAACTCGAGTAGTGCTGGATCCTGCAATGAATGATGAATTTCCAAACTCAACTACAACAAGCTAAAAACTGCAAACATGTTCTTTTAACTGTAAGAAGAACCAACCAAGTTACTCTGAGCTCTCTGAATGAAGTCTGATATCTGTGTATGGTCAAAGTCCTCAATACCCGGAACAATAAATGTTATTTGTTGTGGTTTTATGGAGGTTGTGACACCATTCTGAATCATTAAGAACCAAAAGAACAATCAGACCACCTGAAAACCTGAAAAACCTACAAACAAGGAATAAAAGAATGAGTTCTAACACCTAGCAACATATCTGACATGCAGCGTATTGTTTCAATAAAACCTGATCAAAGACCGTCCAGTTCTTCTTGCCGTCGGGTTTCTGAGCAACAGCCAGCAATACCCTTCCGGTGTCTTTCTTGAACTCCAGCAGCAACCCTTTCTGCAGTGTTCGTTTTTCCAATTTATCTTGGAGAAGCTCCCCACTAGTTGCTAACCTGCAGAATTTTTCTGTCAAACACCGCAACCATAAAGAAACAGACCAACCTTAGTCTTAATATGAGGCACTGTTGACTATTTTAATGGACCTAGACGTTCGAGATACTGGCATGATAACAATTCAGAACACATATATCACAAGGCGCCAAAAAGTGGTAAGTCATGGGTGACCTATGTTAGTAGGAAAGCCCACCTATCTTAAACGAGTTTCCACTCGTCAGGCCAGCTCCAAGTCAAGAAAAAGTAGAGGTATACATACTACCAGAGAATATATATATATATATATATATATATACACACGGTAGTTTCATTGAAATCAGTCTTCCTGGTCCCAGAAGATACAATGCAAATAATCAACAGATGATTAAAATCGATACCTGCTGTTAGCACTTCAAGAAATCAAGGCGAAAAAGCAAAACAGGTCGGCCCAGAATCATATATTGATCGTCTTCCCTTTTATTTTCCCATCAAATCAATCAAAGTTAAACTTATGTCAAGTCCAATTTACAATTCTCCAAAGCTCAGGCACGATATGTCATCCCATATTAATTCAGGCGTTAAACCATATTATTGCCTATATAAACGCACATAGGGGCACTCTAAGCTTTCCAGCGAACTTACTCAACATTTATATGCACTGGCACATAATAAGGACTTCGTAAAAACATAAATTGCAATTGAGAACCGCATTTACGTAACAGCGGGGAAAATATGAAATTATGACAATCCGTGGGAGTGTAGATACTTGTTAGAAACGCGGAGTTGGCGGCGTTTGCGCAAGACCTCCAGCTCCTCCATGACAGTGTCGACAAGACTTTGAACTGAGTAACTTCGAATGCTTCCACCATGGCTACAAAAACACCACCGTGACCCAATAATTGAGAGATGAAGCCCTAATTTGGAGTGGTTGGGATGCCGCACGGTCCTGACTTGGCGGACACAGCTCCGAAAAACGGCGAGCGGCGGCGACGCGGCAGAGCGAAACGTTACGCGGGTGTTCAATACTCGAACCGCCATTAGTTATCGTAGTTAACTAATTTCTGTAAACGACAGCACAAAATTTCTGCATCAAGAGTTGATGTAGAAATATTTATGGGAAGGAAGAGGAAGAGGGACGGGCTTCTTTCAATTGAGAGCAGGAAGGAAAGGAAGGATTGGATGCCCGCTGTCGCCTGTTGATAATATTGTGCTTTTAGATTGCCGACTACTACTACGCTAGAGGGTGGTTGAATTAAACACCCAAAAAAACAAAAAAACCTTCCAAAATTTTTTTAGCAATCGCTCTAAAAGTAAATCTTATACCGATAGTGTATACACTATCACGGTTAGATGCACGATACACATGTAAAATTTGATTTTCAAATTTAAATTATGTGTCATATATCTAGTAGTGAAAGTTTATACACCGTCCCTATATAAAAGATTAATTCTAGTTCAAATTATGATAAAATATGCCCATCATTTATGAACTGCCTTTCTATGGAAGTTGGATCCTGAAATAAGACTAGGAATGTATATTATAAAATGAATGATACATAGATAGAAATAAATGTCATAGCATGTTTAATTTGATTTGAAAATGAAATACTTATAAACATTATACATTTGATTTGATAATCTTGTACGTTGGTGCGAACATTCTTCACACTAATCAACCTTTGGTACAAAAGTATTATTAGTGAATTAATTAACTTTGTTGAATTTTGCGAAGTTTGTATTATAAATTAAAAGGCACGATCTTTGCATGAATTGATCCGTTGGTTGAACGGCCTACTTCCATTTTCCCGAAAATTAAGAGCAGAGTTCAAAATTTTTTTACATATTTTATAAATAATATTACATAAAAATAAATGTGCATAAAGAAATTCAACCTTTCTTTACAATTTTCTAAGACAAGAAGTATCATAACGAAATACAAATTGTGCATTGTGCATGTTTGTCTTATAATTTAAGATACAGGTTACTGCTGAAATATCTTATTTGCATGTTAACACTATACTTGTTTGAGAAGAAAATGTGATCTATAATATATATGAAAATTAAAGGTATATGAAATTAATTACACATTTTATAAGTTTTGAGACCATCTTGCTAAAAACCAAACTTGCTAACTAAGCAAAATGTGATGAGATTGAAAAAATGTGTGTTTTTTTTTTCTCGTTTATATGGTCTAATTATCCAAGTTTAACAAACAAAAAAGGGTCAAATTTTTAAATACATATTACAATCCTTTGTGAATTATAGTCTAATATCAACATTTTATTAGTTTGAGATCATCTTGCCCAAAATCAAACTTGCTAACTAAACAAAATATGATAAGAGTGAAAAATAAGTGTTTTTTTTCCTCTTTTATATGGACCAATCAGCAAAGTTTAACAGACATAAAAGGGCTAATAGGAAAGATTTTTAGTTTCTTATGTACCAACATACCATGTAAGCTAGTTGCTAAACTCAAGTTAAAATTATCAACATAAACTACTTTTATGTTAATAAAAGTATAGAATATGTATCCCAGAGAGGAAAAGAAGTATATTTCGGCATACCATGAGAACTAAATAAATGTACGCATAAAATATGTTTTCAACAAAAAAAGTACATTATGATATACCATTAGAAATAAATAAATGCACACATATCATGAGTAATAAATAAGTTGAATTAAAAGATTGCAAAAATTGAATGCAAAACAATTGAATACAAATGGCAATAATATTTGGCAAAAAAAAAAGAATATCAGGAATTGTAATTTGATGGTTTTGACACTTTAAACAGTATAATTGGGATTTTATCCATCTCATTTTATGTGAGACTTGTCTTTTTTGGAAGTGAATTTCTTAAACCTTTTGGAGTACTTTTGTTATATCACTACGGTCTAGGTTTCATTTTATAATTAGTTGTTCTCTTCTTTGCAATCTTGCAAGCTTTTAAAATTGAGTCATCCTTGAAATTCTTATAGGTGGAATTCTTCTATGTTCAGACTATGAAATTCTTAAAAGTTTTTTCTCGCTCTATTTGGTTTGGGTGGATAACAAATGAAGATAAATTTGGCTAGGAATTGTTAGCTTTTGAGAATGATTTTGTGTTATTAGTTAGTAATTATAGATCGTGAGAATTGTAATTCAAATGAACTCCTAAAAATTTTGCTAATGTGATTTACATAGTGGTCAGTTGCTTAAATGAGTCATTTGGATTTTGGTCATTTAAGTTAGTGGATCTGCAGATGTAATTTGCATATTCATATAAGGGGTACGAGCTAATTGGATTTTGGTTGTTGAAGTTAGTGGAGTCGCGTAAATTTAAGTTGCAGAGATGCAATAAGGGTTACCCAATAGATTGAATTAAAATAAATGTAAAATTGTAAGAATAAGGGATTGGAATTTTGGAGGTTTGTGAAGGCTTCTAATAAAAACCCTCTAATACATATAGACATATATATAGTTATTTACTGACTACTATGTTTCTTTTAGTTGTATTTTTAATTATTTTCTTTAGCTCTAGTAATATTTTTTTTATACATTGATTGTGTGCACTCCATGCTTGGTTGCATATGTTATAAAATTTAGATTTTAAATTCAAATTAAAATTAATTATTATGCATATAAACTTGTTAATGTATACATTATCAATATAAATAAGATTAACCATTTTGTTTCACTTGTATGAAACTTCAATTATAAATTATGATCAGACCTTCAATGAGAAAAGAAAAATATAATGACAAAGTTAACCAAAAGCGGGGCCATCTCTTAACCCATCCAACAATCTATGCATTTTCTTTAACCTGTACCTTGGCATTTTTTAGGAGCATTTTTTATCCCAACAATTAGTATTGATAAATCTTTAACCTATACTTGGCATTTTTCTTTCAAGCGATTAGGATTGCTTCATCAAGGATTTTTTTTAATGTCAATTTGCTCAAGTAAAGTTAAATCAATTGTTGTAAATTCTATCTCTGTCAACCGGTATGGGTTACCCGCACTTGAAAATAAGTTTGCACTCCTTATAATGATATGAAAAGGATCCATTAGTTCTTCTACAGAGGTAACAGAATGCAATTCAAACTACAAGCTTCGGAAGACTAACTTAGATATGTGCAAGATTGCCAGTATCTGACTATCGTTGCAAGAAAGACCTTAATGCACTTAGATGGATTGGCATTCATGCAAGGAGAAAAAAAACACAGTAGAAAATCTTGTCGTTATAGGAGGGGAAAAAACATACCTGTATTAGATAAAACCTGTATTCATTCTATCTTCACATGGAGCTCTAATTCACAGAAAAATGGCATATACAAACAAATTTGGAAACTATGACCTGTATTAGATAAAACCTGTATCCATTCAACCTTCACATGGAGCCCTAATTCACAGAAAAATGGCATATACAAACCGATTTGGAAACTATGACCAGCGTAAATGGTATACAGCAAAGCTCCACCTTCTAAACTTCATCCATAGAACTTCAATCTATCACCTGCAGAGCTGGCTACAGAGGCCCTGGATCTGAGATGGACTGGGACTTTGCAAGGAATATGTCTTCGTTTTACCATTGTTTGAGCATGTCAAGGTCAGCTGGCCCCCCACTTGATCAGACTGCAGGAATTACATTGAAGCACATTTAGCAGTGCACTAGAAGTCCAACAGAAGGTCAAAAAATCCTTACTATCTTAAACTTCGTCTTGATTTAATGATGGTAACGAGACCAAGAAAACTTGGACCATATGCTTTATCAACATGCATATAACTTTTATAAAATTTTTCCCGTAGTAGTGATGCAGTATGTTGTGATGTTGTGAGGTGAGACTAAAGAAATATCCGTGCACTATCAGCAGGAGACTTGAACACTGTGAGGCAACTGAGTTTGGATGAAACAGCTCATTCATATAGCTCCAGCTGCTTGTTAAAAACATATGTTGCCTACTTTTTGTGAGGACAAGTTAAGGGTATTTTGAACTCCTTATGGATTGAATGGACATTCTAGAATGGTTACTCTTGGTTCTGAAGGTAGACGTTTTTCAACTGTTCCTAATCTGTTAATTGTGATTATATATCTTCTTTTGGTTTTTTTAATTTGGCCAAACAGCCTAAGATACACACAGTTTTCCATTTTTCATCCCGCCCAAACACTTACACAATGAAAAGATAAAACTTCCACATAAAATATGGAACTTTGCCCAAATTTTAATGTACCACAGTTGGAGGAAAACTTTAACCATTACTCACCATACATGACACAGGCTGTGTGTTGCAACTCCACCTTGAAGTAGGAACACAGCTCATATAGTGACACCAGGAACAATGGTCATTTAAATCTACCCCTCGAAGCAGCAGAACCAGGCCGAGGGTGAACCTACGAAGTCCAATTTAATTCTCAGTTAAACAAGGACCCTATTGCTTTTGCATTTAAGTGACTTAAAAATAGGAAATGCAAATGCAGAAATTCAGCTAGATTCTCAAGAATTAGAAAACAAGAGAGAATAGAAGAGTAAAGGCCAGAACATGTTAAAGAAGCATCAGTATGCATGCCCAGGTAGAGTATGGAGAAGCTCACCCAACAATCAGAAGAATCAGAGAAAGGACCCAAAGGATGCATTGGTATGCCTTAAATTTATGTTTGGGGGATGATGAAGAATACGTTTGAAGAGCATATCTCTGGCTGACCCATGAAAACTGGGGACGTATCAGAAACACAAACCCCAGAAGAAAACCAGATAAAAATCCTCCAATATGAGCAAAGTTGTCCACATGAGGGAGAAGTCCAACAGCTAGATTAATAGCAACTATGACCACAAGGGTCACTAAAGATACTACCTGAAGAAAAGTTAGGGTTCATAAATATACAAACCACAATCTTGTCTCTTCAGACAGGTCTTAAAAACATTAGTTTGGTGAGTACCTTATTGGCATATATACTCCAATTGGTAATCAATTCAGAAAGCATGCCACCAAGTAATCCAAACAGAGCACCAGAAGCACCAACAGATATATTTGACTGTAAGAAAAGTGCCGAAAACAAACTCCCCCCAAGACCAGAGATGACGTACAGCAATCCAATACGCACTACAAAATACCAATATGAAAGACAGTTACACGGGTAAGCTATATGAGTTTGATTAGACCATAACTAATGTGTGCTCAAACAAGTATTTTACTAACAATGAAGGATCCTCACCCAAGCTTTCCAAGAAAGCAAGCAAAAAGTAGAAGTCAACCCATATGTTAAGAGAAGTCCACTCGATTGTCCATTAAAAAAAATAGGTAAGTTGTACACATTGGAAGGTAATATTGGACTTCAAGCAAGTTAAATGAGAGCCAGGGTTTAATGTTCGCATGCATATTCAGGAAAGCAATAAATACATACATGCCAAACTTACTGTTTTTCAATTAATATGTAACATAAAGGACTTGGTAACTAATAATCAAGTTCCAAGAAAAAATGCCCTTTCACTATTCTTCCCGACGCAACCATACCAAAAAATTTTTATACAAGATAATCATAGCAATAAGTTTACAAATATATGATCATTTAGCCAATTTAACTTCAATTATCCCTTAAATGCTGTGATTTTGGCACCTGGATCTTGATCAAGTGGTAAGGTCATATTTAACAAACCATGTATGTATAACTGCTAAACCTAAATGAGAAATAACAACAATTGCATGGCATTTCAACTGCATAAGTAAGCACCAGCGTCGTCATTTTGTACCAGTCCTGTTGAGTGCAATAACTGATAAGGGTAATAGACAACATATCATCGTCTAACAGTATCAGCACTTTACCAAAGCCAAATTCTTGCTCAACTCGAATGCCGATCACTAAAAGACTCAACATGTTGGCAAGCAAATGAAACACTCCGCCGTGCAGCCACATACAAGTAATAAGCCGCCAACCCTGATGTTCATGGACCACTTTACTCACATCTAAAGCACCCAACTTCTGTAACCTAGAAGAACAAGGAAATGGAAGATACACTTTCTTAGTTGCTTTTCCAAAGGTAAGTAATGGCTTCAATTACTAAGCGAAAAGGAAAAGCACACGTCAAACAAAAAGCTGCACAGCATATATGTATGTATCCAACCACCACTACATGCTACATGGAATTGGAAATACTCTCATTATACAAAGAAGCCCAGTTTTGATTTTTTACAAAAACATAATCCAAAGCACGAACAAAGCATTAACCTCATATGTGGCACTAGTCAAACAACACAAATGCATGCAACAAATAAAATCTCGAAGTGCAGCCATCTCAAAGAATCAAGGACAAGGACCAAGGCAAAGTCTGGAAAATTTGCATTCTGGATTATAAACCACAGGTGGAATTCTATTAAGTACATTCTGCTGCCACTACAATGATTGTAAAACAGTTTCACCTGATGCATGTACTTACCGCTTATCTGATTCTCAGGATTCTCCATGCATTAATTTCCAGAACATCCATCTTAATTAGCTGGCTTCTCATATATTTTTGGATTGCAGTTCTTTTATAAGTTGATTTCTTTTCACTTGTCTCATTTATTCTGCAACTGATAAAATTAGTTACTACTGCTTCATATTGCAAAGTCAGTTTCAAGTTCCAATTCTTCTTTCACCCTTTACACAAAACTTCTATGGTCCCAACGCCTCAGTAGCTCAGATCTCTAGCGTACATTGTAGGTTTTTATACCCGTATACCACTACATAGACTGTAGACACCTTTACTACTGTAATTTCTTAAACCTTAAACTGATACATGAACCACTCTTCCTCGCTTTTGGATCTTTCTTATCCTCCCATCAACGAGGTTGGTTTGCTTTAAGTAAATTAGGCCACATGATCATTTCAGAACTCACCAATTGGCTTATATGCCTACAGCTTCTGAGGCCTTACAGATGACAAATTCCGTATAAAACCATCCAAACAGAAAAGGGGCACGTTCCAACGCCTAAAAACGAAACTTGAACCGCCCATAAATACTAGTAATAAATTGCGGGCTTTGCATCAAGAGCAAGGGTTGGGATGACCAAAAGGGGAACGAATAAATAAATTAATTGACTGCACAAGAGAAGTCTTACGTGGTGGAAGAAGGCCCAAGCAGAGGATTTTCCTTGAAGGGCTGAAAGGAAAGCCTCCCTAGAAAACCAGCAACGCAAGAAACAGAATTTTTGGGGCAGTTGTTAACATACATGGTGATCACAAACATGACAACATTGGCGACGACGAAAACAGGTATCAACCAGGAGAACCACTTCTTGAAATGCTTAATTTCTCTGTATCCAGGGGGTGGTGGGGCAGGCAAGGAGGTGGGGGTGGAGGAGGAGAGGGGTGGCGTTTGCCCATCGAGTGGGTGGACGGTGTTGCTCACCCGCCGCGAGTTTACGCTGATTCGGACATCTGATTGCTGTGGCGGACCCCCTTCTTCTCCTGCTCCTGCCATCTCCAGGAAAAGAACGGTAAAATGTAGTAGAAATCTACTAGTGTTAGTTTAGGGACAAAGAAGATGTAGGTCGAGTCGAGGGGTGGGTCGAAAAAGAGCGAAGATTCTTAAGAAGACGCGGAGGCGGTTTAGGTGTAGATGTTAAGGGTGGTTAAACACATTATTAAGATCAGTTTAGTCAACGTTTAACCACTTGACTGACTGAGGTATGGTAAGTAACCCAACAAACACCAACACCATGTCACCGTCACCAACACCAACGCCGTGAGAGTAATTTTCTGGGACACATGTTTGAGGAGGATGTCGGGCAAACGTCAACCACTTGACTAATTGAGGTATCAGGTATGTATGGTAAGTAACCCAACAAACGCCGCGAGAGGAATTTTCTGGGACAGATTTGAGGAAGTCAGGCAAACTTCTGTTCTTTTCTTCAGACGGCCGCCATCTGCGTTAGGAACTTAGGATTTGGACGGTAGCGGTTCGTGGGGGGTTTCATAATGACCACTTTTTCACGTCAGAACGGAATCCGAACACAGCCACAGGTGATTAAGAGCCCATTCGGACCATCTCACTTCAAATCAGGAGTTGTCAAATTAGGAGTTTTTGGATTGTCAAATCCGTCACCTACACTCTAAAGAATTTATTAATTTTTCTCTCTCTATATATGCACCTTATACACTATAAACTACTAGTAATTTTCTATGCCAACAAATTGAGAAAATTCTTTACGAAAGCGTGTTGACATAAAAAGTCTTCAATTTCTTTTTTCTAACAATATGTAGTTAGCCCTTCTTTCTAATGCTACAAACAGGACCCGATAATGGGCTTGTGATAATTATTAATTAAGAGAGAGAGTTTCCTTTGCTTGTGTTTGTGAACTTGCTTGCTTGGACAATAAAATTTTCTCTCATTGCTTCGTTTTTCTTTTGCGTCCGCCGCCATTTCATGGCAAATTCTTCTTGATATGCCGCCTACAAGAAAATTTTCCTCACAGACAAAATACATTATTGTAAGTATCCAGTTAGAGGACGCAGGAGCCAGCTATGCAAAAAAAAAAAAAATTTTTAAATCACCGTTAAAGAAATTGCTAGTGTTTTATGTACTATCTGATTTGAGTGCGATTAATAAGAAAAATGTGAATTTTTTACTATATTCTCTAATTTTCTTGGTTTCCTCTTTTTTAACCATACTCAGTTTCTTTCAATTTCTTTAACAGGAACTTGATAATTATGTCGAAAAGGAAATGCTTGAGAGCGAAAGCTCAAACATTTACAGGGAGGATGGTCAGAACTAATCGGGAGTTCCCTCCAACAACGGATCCTGCTCAGATTTGGGGTTGGGAATGTATTGTCCGCTATCCGTTGCGGCATCTGATCACTTCTAAAGGAAAATAATCCACCACCACTTTTGCAAATTTTTTTTTTTGCAAAGTCAGCAGACTTTTGGATAACTTTCTACTGATCTTAACCCCGTGAGAACCCTCAAAAGCCGGCAACTTTTGAAGGTCTCATAGAAGACTAATATACTAACCACCCAAACCAATGTTTTAAAACTCGGACCGTTAATTGAACCGGTGAAGTGTTCGGGTCAAGGTTCAACCGGTCGAATCGGTTTGATCCCGATTCAATGAATTTTTTAAAAAATAATTTATATAAATATATATATATGCACAAAATAAGACATGTATTGGGCTAATTTAAAACTTTATATGATGAAAAGTTTACTATTTTTGAATAACTTGGATTTTCAGAAATAAATTTTTTAAATTATAAGTTGAAACAAATAAATTTCATCTCAATTTCAATTATATCTACCAAAAAATAATCTTAAATCCAACCCAAAACTACCACAATATTTTGAAATTATACAAAATTCACGTCTATGAGAATTTAGATATTGTGAGTTCAAATTTTAATTTACGTTTTTGAGATTTAGAGATTGCAATTTTTTTAAAAAAAAAAGAAATTTGGAGTTTGAAGAAAGTTAAGAGAATCGAAAATAGAAATGCAAACTTGATAAGAAACAAAAAAATGAGATAAAAGTGAATGATTGTGACATTTAATAATTAGTCTTTAGGGTTAAAGAAAATAATTCTTTTTTAATTTTTTCAATTTAATGGACAAAAAAAATTAAAAGATGGAAGAAAATATCAATAAATTAAAACTAAAGAGTTTTGATTAAAAAGGGAGTGACAAAAGAAAAGAGGAGAGAAAGAGAAAGTTGAACATTAAAAAGAAATAAATCTGATGTGTTTTAGGAGTTATGGGCTTAGGCTGGGGTATTTTTAATTTTTCACTTCAACTTAAGTAGATATTTACACAAAATAATTTCGTCCGCTAGCTGTGGTTAAATGGTAATAAGTCTTTGTTGTATTCGCAAGGTTTGGTGTTCGATTCTTGTTGGCCTCAATCTGGACATTATTTTCGAAAAGTTTCAATCTGGACATTATTTTCGAAAAGTTTCAAAAATCGCCGGTTCCGGTCTAAGCGGTTTTTCATGGTTCATCCGGGTCATCCGGTTTCTAGCGATTTTTCATTACTCTCCGGCTTTAGCTATAGACCGTTTCGAAAAGTTTCAATCTGGACATTATTTTCGAAAAGTTTCAAAAATCGCCGGTTCCCGGTCTAAGCGGTTTTTCATGGTTCATCCGGGTCATCCGGTTTCTAGCGATTTTTCATTACTCTCCGGCTTTAGCTATAGACCGGACCGGTGGCCTGTCCGGTTCGCGGTCCAACCGGTTGAACCGGCCGGTCCGGTTCGATTCTGAAAACATTGACCCAAACCCCCCAACCCCGACGTGGGATATCAAACTCCACAAGGGAGCCTGCTAGACCTAAAGAGACCCCATACTCCCCCGGGACGAGGCTGATGTCTTTTTTGCAAAGTCAGTAGACTTTTGGACAACTTTCTACTAACCTTAACCACTTTTCGCAAATTGAATTGAACTTTTATCAACTTGCAAGAGAGAGAGAGAGAGAGAGAATCTATTTATATCTGTACATGTTTACCTGTTGAGATATTTTAGAAGTTTTCTAAGGAGTACCATGACAGTCTGTTCTGCGCATTACTTCTTAAGGTTTTTAGATATTTTATTCTCTAATATTAATTTTCATTAGTGTTGATTTATTACTTTCATTCAAATGCTTATATCACTATATTTTTTTAGGCAAAATTAAATAACTTATCAAAAAACCACATCTAAGTAAAATCCGTTACACTTTAGTGTCTCTGTCCATTGTGTATGATAAATAATTGTTATTTGCAAAATAAATTTTGTTTGTACAAATGTTATTATACATTTGTATAAGCAGTTTAATATATTGATTAGTAAAAATAAATAATAACTCTGTGAAGATACAAATCGTACATTTTTATATCAATTATGTTGTTCCTGTGCATAGAAATTTTATATTTCTATAGTAACTTTATAAGAATTTAATATTGGTCCGGAGTAACTATTTAGCATGCATAGCAATTGGTTCAAGACCAATTAAAAAGATTCCATACGCATATATAAAAGACTCAATTTGATAATTCACATATTAAATGTGATCACTTGACATGTTAAATAGAATCAAGTGAGACTCTCTTACATTTCCTTGGAAATCTTCCATTGATTATGAAGCAACTACTTTGCAGGAGCGACTACTAGGCCTTCTAAGTAGAAAGTTGTTCTAGACCATCATAGAAAATTTCCATTGACACAAAGCTAGTAGTAAAGTCGAAAAAAAGAAGGGAAAAAAGTTTTTTTTTGTCAATTTTTATTTCTCTTTTTCACTTTAAGTTCCAATACGCATAAGTGTTTTTATTTAATTTTTTTTTTTGTGAAAAAATGGTCTGACATAAGAACTTGCCCAAGTCATGGGTCCAATTAGTTTCTCTATAATGGGTCTCGAGGTTGGAAGATATTCATCATCTAATTTGTAATTGTTGTGTTCGTAATTTTATGCTGTGACGTGACGTATGTAAAATAAAAAAAAAATATATATATTTTGTAATATTTAACATTCTCCTTTCAGAACCAAATAGCTTTGTTAGACCTTTTTGTACGATGTCCATCTAAGCGGGAAGAAGCTATCAGTTGCAGCTCCATGATTCCTTCACAAGATAACCTTTGATTAATCTCATCGTCCAAATTGTCACCCGTCATTATAGGTCATAACACAAAGTCTTGATGTAGGCACCATATCTTCAGAGTTCTGATAGGATCCGGTGCATTAGTGCTGGTATGATCGCACCCTTTTATATTGTGGCAAATTTGAGGGAGGCAGCCCTGACCTCCAGCACCACCAAAGAGGGTGATGACCACTGGACCAAATGGCCAGGGCGGTATAGAACGGTTTCATGCTCTTGAGGATGTTGGATCAAAGAAGCAAGAGTCGTACCTACTCAATACCTATGAAGAACTTGGACAGCCTCGTACCCAAGTTGCTTTAGGTTTATCTGTAGGGCCAAAATCCATGTATCCAGACATAAACTGAAACGCTTAAAACGTTGTAGCCACAAGTTTGGGCCTCGACCGGCCCCAACATAGCAATGCAGCATGCAGCGGGCCAGCCTTCTTATTATTGAGCTAGGCCTTTTTTTTGTTTTTGTTTTTGTTTTTTATGATTTACTATTAGTTATATGGAATTAATCTTTTCTACAATATTAGTGTTGGATAAATAATAACTATGTAAATTTTAAATTTAACCTTTGCATATATATTATGAATCTAATAATGATAGTATATATATTGTCTATATATATAAGATTTACAATAAAGTCAGAAAACTTTGGAAAATACAAAGAAATATTATATTTTATGCTTCAAAAAGAGAAAATTATTCAAGACATCACTCACATTTCACTAAATGAAATTTTTCATCATTTACTATAAAAATGATAACTTTATGTCTCTTGAAAATATAATTAAGTAAAATTTGATTTCAATCTAAATTTTCGATCATTTTTTACCCTGGATTCATCACGTAGCTTATATGTGATTATTTTTCTGAGAACCAAAAAGGTTAGATTTTATTCATAATTAAACAAATGACTAGACAGATTTTCATTTTTGCTATAGGATTTAACCCAAATTGTATTGATTTTTCTCTAAAAAGTGTGATCTAATATAATTTATATCTAATTTTACAACTAAAAAAGTGGGATCCGTTCTTTTTGGACATATAAAATTATTACAGACGAGTCACATAGTGATTTCAGAATGAAAAATTAAGTACGACTAAATTTTGTTAATTTAAATTTATAAATCACGTAATGTTAATATTTTGAAAGTAAAATACGATGAAATTTATTAGGAAAAAAAAAAAGTGGTTGTCAAAAACTGGTCAGAAACTTTTGAATGATTTACCCTTCGGGAAAATGTCGCAGCGTCGGACTAAGGGTTCGAGAAGTCGAAGATTCAAGGGAATCTCATAATGCAAAAGGGGTGTCATATTTTGTCAACGACTGGCGTAGAACAACTGTACTTTTCGTAAACGCGTACAATTCATTCAACGCCCTGATCCGCGACCGAGAGTTGAAAGAAATATCCACTCATTTGACCCGTAAATCGTAATAAGAAAGAAAAGCACAAAATAAAGTAGAACGCAATGGTTCATTTTTTAGGGACGCATGAATGGTCCAGCGGTAACCTCCTCCCACAGGGATCAGCTCTGCTGGATTTCTTCGCGCACTTAATGTGCCAGGGTCGGGTTGGGGCATCGGACCCGGATCACAGGAAATTAGTCGGGGCCCGTAAGAATTGATCGGACATTCTTATGTCTACAAAAAAAAAAAAAAAAAAAAAAGAAGCAATGGTTCATTTTTGACTAGTTCAAACAAAAGAACCAGCCAGGGACCATCCTACTGAAATGTAAATCCAGTCATCGTCTCATGTTCTCATTGTATTCTCCTTTAAATCCAGTCAACCACTAAGTTTTTCCAAATCCTTCTGCGTTGAACTTAATATTGAGAGACTGAGGGTTTAGATTTGAGCAAAAGGGGACTTCTCACAGATGGCGCAGAAACAAACTAGTGGTGGCGACGGAGGCGGTGGGTTCTTTACCTCCATAGCGTGGGGCTTGTCTAATTTCGGCAGTGTCGTGTCCAAATCAGTTAACGGGTAAACTCGTATCAACAAATGTTTTTTAATCTTTCACTTCCCTTTTGGAGTTTGTTCGTTTACTTGAATTTATGTGGGCGTAGAGATGATTAAATTTTTCTTTTCTTGTTACTCCTCAATTATCCAAACATCTTGTCGAAGCTATCACGTTTGAACTTTGCTTAAAGCCTTAAACAATTTTCATGCTTTCTTGATTTATATGCGTCTTTTTTATTCGAAAGATATTGCTGTCCTCTAGGTTGCTTGGATATGAAGGGCTGGAAGTTATAAATCCCGAAGGGGGCAGTGGAGATGCCGAGTCGGAAGCTCAGAAAGGAAGATGGAAGGAGGAGGTACTTTTTGCCTTTTCCTTCTTGACCCCCTCCCCTTGATGCTTATTACCATATTTTTGGGATAATTCTTATTGTTCATTTTAATATAAAAAAATTGGCACAGTTTTTTTTTCAGTGCAATTGTTTGTGAAAACAGATATTTACACTTTATCACATAGAGCAAGAGATCTCGTTCTAGTACTATTAGTGCTGGAAAAGCTCATTAATACGTTAGCCGGCATATCATGCTTATGGTTAGATAACGCAAACGAAATGAATGGATGATTCTGTAACTTCACAATTTTGCACAATTTTGCAATGTTTACTGCTTGGTTTGCTCATCCTCACCCGTGAGTATTTCTCTTGCAGGATCGCGACAATTATTGGAAGATGATGCAAAAGTATATTGGGTCCGATGTCACATCAATGGTGACACTACCGGTTCTTATCTTTGAGCCTATGACAATGCTTCAGAGGATGGCCGAGGTTTGTGTAAATTGCAGTTCATAATCCGTAGATGATTCTCAGTAGTGTTTCACTGATCAGTTTGTTGCTATGCAAAACTTCCATCACAGTTAATGGAATATTCCTACCTACTAGACTTGGCGGATCAATGTAATGACCCACATATGAGACTCGTTTATGCTGGTAATGTTTCTGTTTTGAAATTCAGCACTTCTTTTCTCATTCACTTCTTTACACATGTGCTGAAATAATGGCAGCTCATCAGCTGATGTTAAACCAAATTTTGCAGCTTCCTGGTTTATATCCTTGTATTATGCTTACCAGCGCACTTGGAAACCTTTCAATCCAATTCTTGGTGAAACTTATGAAATGATCAACCATGGTGGGATTACATTTATAGCAGAGCAGGTCAGCTATGAAGCATCATTGCTGTTTAGCACTCCTGTTTTACTGTTTGCTTCTCTTTGTGCTCCTTTGGTTGCTCTCTTTGACAAGGGAACTCTTAATGTTTATTAAGTCATATGGGCACTCTTGATGGGTCAATTTAGTTAACAATTTACATGAGTACAATAAATAAAGAATTTATTTTGCTCCTTATATGCCCATTTCATGAGAAAAATTGTTGGTTAGTTAGCCACCAAGTCCTTGATCATTTAAAGAAATCAATTTTGGAAGTTAAAGGGGGAGAGACCTTGCTATTAAAAATTATTCTTTTGATATCTAAATAACTCAACTGAAAGGTTTTTTTTTTTTTTTGGGGGGGGGGGGGGGGTGTGTGTGTGTGTGGTGAACCAGTGAACTCTGAGGAGCACTAAGACTAATGGGAAGGAACTAGTTTAGTTAGTAAGACTAGCTGCTGTTTCACAATCGTTGTACAGTTCTATTGGTGTTTTGTGTCTCTGATGTGCAAAATACATCACGGTTGTGGTTTTGTCCGTAACTGACTTCTTTGGTATCAGGTAAGCCATCACCCTCCCATGAGTGCAGCTCATGCCGAAAATGACCATTTTGTTTATGATATAACTTCAAAGGTGAAGACCAAATTCTTGGGCAACTCAGTTGAAGTTTATCCCCTTGGAAGGTAAGAGCTGTGTTTTGGTAATCTGTCTTTAGACACTCATTTTGTCTTGTTTATTCAATTTGAAAGGTTGTCCAAAGTGCTACTTATTCTGTGAACTTGATGATCAAAAAATGGAAGACATCATTGCATTTACTTGTAGACATGTCCGTGGATCTTATCTAACATAAATTAGGTTTTTTCCCTTATTGGATTGCCTGCTTTACAGTTTTTGTTGCGATCAAATGTTCATTTGCGTTCCTTAATCTGTTGGAACTTAGGAAAATGTGAACTATGAGGTTTTTCCTCCATTCAAGGCCACAAGAGAAATCCAAGACGTATTTCTGACCAAATTCTACGTCTGATGTGAAAACTATGTGAATGTACCTGCTTGTTTCTTCAGTTTTTTATTTTTTAAAATGGGATTTTGTCATTTTCAAAATTTTGATGCTTTTAAATCTGCATATTCTGATTTAGGAACTTATACTGGGCTTCGGGATATACTAGTCAATTAAGTTCCTTGATGTGTCAAACACATGAGATTGTGTTTTGGTCAAGCTATATGGTAACATCTTGCTTTATTCATATGAATATCCAGGACACGGCTGACACTTAAAAGAGATGGTGTCATCCTTGACTTGGTTCCACCACAGACAAAAATTAACAATCTTATATTTGGTCGAACCTGGATTGATTCACCTGGGGAGATGATCTTGACAAACTTGACCACTGGGGACAAAGTCGTGCTGTATTTTCAACCTTGTGGTTGGTTCGGGTATGTGGTTATACACACTGTAAAGTTTACAACTGTTGACAGATTTTTTTTGGTAAATTTGGCTTATTTGCTGATCAGAGATATTTTGCTTCAAGATGTTTAGAAGTTCTAACCTTGAGTTTACGTATGACCTGCTCCATGTAGAATCAAATTCTTCTATTCTGTTGAACCACCCACATTGACATTTTTCTGGATTCTAGTTCACGTAACAATCTCATGCTTATGTAAAACCAAATCCTCCCATTCTGTATAATGAGATATCTTTTTTCCATTTTGAGCTTCCTGCAAGAGACGAGTTATCACTTCTGTACAAACAATATACCAAGTATGAAATTTGTACTGAATACTTTCCAAAAATTCATTATGCTGTCAATTTTTTATGTTAAATTTTGAAGTAACAACAATATGTTTTTAGACATCCTATCAACACCTTGGGTTGTCGTTGGATTACTGTTAAAATGCTTTTTAAATTGATATATCAGATAAGTTACTCCAGCAGCAACCTAAGAATCTTGTGTTTTTGTAAGAAGCTTCACCATGTTTGCTTTCTTTTATTCGTTTAGTTTGCTTAACGTGCCTTCAGATTGTGAAACATCGCTGCTTCTGTTTATTAGGGCTGGTCGCTATGAAGTTGACGGATATGTATACAATGGTGACGAAGAGCCCAAAATTCTAATGACAGGAAAATGGAATGAGTTCATGAACTTTCAACCATGCGATTTGGAAGGAGAACCGCTTCCTGGCACAAAGCTGGAGGAGGTCAGCTTCAGTGCTTTTATTTATTTTGATCTGTACATAAATATGGAATTCCCTCGTACTTGTTAGATTTGCCAATTTGGACATATGCTTGGTCTGGTTACTTTTGCGATCACATTGTGCTTGCCAAATTTGAACCTGACGTGATATTATTTTAATGTAGCAAGTCCACTTTTACTTTGGCAAGGCTTTCTTGGTGCCAGCAATAAAATATTGCAACTCTATTTCTGTCGCTCACAAGACAATTGCCAATTAGAAGTATGGTCTTAATGAACTGCAACATGGTCTGAAGCCACTATTGAACATAGTCTTAATGGCAATGGTTGAATATTTTAACAAAAGAAAATACTAGGATTCAGTAGTATTCATGGACTAACTGTCAATTAGTTTATTGTTGCCAATTACTAGGAAATAATGAGCTTCTTTTGTTGTTGCGGCAGGTATGGAGGGTTGCCGGTGCACCTGAAAATGACAAATTTCAGTATACGCATTTCGGGCACAAGGTAAACAGCTTTGAAACTGCACCCAGCAAGCTGTTGGAGTCTGATTCTCGCTTACGTCCTGATCGGCAAGCACTTGAGAAGGGTGACCTATCCAAGGCTGCGGCAGAAAAGAGCAGGTCTCTCTCTCTCTCACACACACACACACACACACAAAATAACAGGGGATTGGGGAAGTAGAAGGAATACATTTTGTTCTGCGTGGTAAAGTAGTAATGGAGAGTTGGATAAAAGCTTGAACTTCTGAAATAAATTGATTTTATTTTTTTTGTTCCTCGTTGCTCCCCCAGTTTGGAAGAGAGGCAAAGAGCCGAAAAGAAAATGCGTGAAGCCAAGGGTGATGAACATAAACCAAGATGGTTCGACTTATCAACTGAAATATCAGCGACGCCCTGGGGTGACTTGGAAGTCTACAACTACAATGGCAAATATGCTCAACATCGTGCTGCTATTGATGGTTCAGACAATGTCGGCGGGGTAGATATCGGATCCACGGCGTTCAATCCATGGCAATACCAGGATGTCGCCGCAGCTTCAGAGTAGGGATTCCATCCATCATTTCCGTCTGTGGCTTTTGGCCAATTTATTTCAGTGAGATGCGTTGTTGTAATTCACTATTATTTCTTTATTTTAGTGTGAATATGAGATGGGATCTACTCTCTCTTTTTTTTTTATTACTTCTAAAAGAACAGCTGGCCGTTAGAAAATGAAAAGCAACCAGTCCTTTTTCTTCTTGTTATACATCATTTTCATTTGAGTTGGATCATACGTACTGATAATTTGGGTCGGTCTGGGGAACATGAGAAGTAAGTATACTGGCAAAGAAATTATTTTGGCATCACAGTCTCTGTACGCCCAGTTGGGATCCTCTATGTCACTATTCGATGCCAAATTCAGCGTCAATTTTACTTATCACATGATAGTAAAAGAAATTTAAATAAACAACGCATGATGAATTAAATAAATAGGACATTTAACATAAATATAAAATGACACTGAATTGTTACTAAAAAAAAGTGGCACTGAGAATCTCGTGTGCTGTGCACCAAACTATCGAAGTGAGGGATTCAATGCTGTGTTGGTCTCGTCTCATCAAACCATCTTGGGGGATCAAAGCCAGAGCCTCCTGGAGTATCATCATTTAAAAAAAATAAATAAATCAGATCTAGTAGATGAATATAGCAGCATATGATCTAATATTGAAGAAGGAGGAGGCAGGAAATAGTTGCAAAGATGGTAAATGAGGCAGATAGAGAGAAGAAAACAGATCTGGCCGGGTGCTCTTATTCATGTGTTGTTAAGTATCGAGACAAAGAGAGGATTGTGGTACAGTAGTAGTACGTACGTACCAAGAGGATTGCAGCGACATAGACGCCAAGCAGTCAAAACGGTTCCCTTAGCAAATCCATATTTCTTGTAAGCAATCATGGAATACTCGCTGCATGTTGGAACGAAACGACAACTCTTTGGCAACAACGGCGAGATTTCCCCTATCCTAATAAATATGACGGCATTAGGAACTTCTTTTCTTCTTCCATTCCATCCCCACCCGAATGCCCCCCCAAAACAAAAAAAAAAAAAGGCGCTTAAAAGATATATATACAAACTTTTGTAGAATCTGAGCACGGACAATGCAGCTTTGACCCCCAAATCATACGCCTCTTCATCTGAACAGAAGAAATTCCAGACTCTTAAAAAAAAAAAAGGGAATACTAGCATAACCTGAAACATGCTTTTAAATTTGAAAGGAGGACCGAAATAACAGAGAGAATCACCATGCCTTCTGAGTTGCTCTGGATGGATTCCTTCTCTTTCTCCGAAGAATTAACAATCCTAGCACCCCGTTGTCTCTGCAAGAGGAAGGAAAAATATGACCAGAAAACGTTTACAGAGGATACACACGATGGAATAGTAATAAATTGAAAGAGATGAGTTTGTCGAGGAAGGAAGTTGCAGTACTGGTTTATTTGTAGGAACGCTTGCCCGGAGATTAGAGTGATGAATCAGGTTAGACGAGAAATTGAGAGATACGGTGGTAGGGTTTCTTCCACATCTACTAGGGCACAGGTGCTGCTTGTGGACATGGTGGTGGAAGTTGGAGTTGTGAATCAAGATTGTCGCCATTTCTCGGACTCCAACGGCGGCTCACAAAATAACCCTCGGCCTTTTCCTTTATCAGCTGCGCGCCATTTTCACCTTTATTTATTTCTTTTTTGTTGCTTGGAGTTCGATATCTTTTCTGGTTAAATCACTTCAATTGGATTTTGATGGAGTGCAGCAGGGTCTAATTAAAAATCCCCAAAAAACGATATTTAAATACTGGGTATTATTTGAAATAGAGTATTATTGTTTGGATAGAGTATTATTTGAAATAATTATTGTAGCACTTTTTATGATGTGATATATATGAGATAAAAAAGTAATTAAGAATATAAAAAAATGAGTTAAAAAATGTGTTTATGATGCAAGCGAAATATTATTTGAGATATTTGTGGTATCCAAACACTATTTCTGATGTTGCAAGAAATTGCTACGAGAGTCCATGGTAGTAAATGTTAATCATTCAACCAAAAATGAAACAGCAGATATTGTATGGCATAATATTAGCCATTGGGTTTGATGGCCACTCTCCTTTTCCTTGTTTGGGAATACATTGCCCATTGTTGCTTCATTAAATTGGAAGTAAATCAATAATATTTCAGATATATTATATATATTTATATAAAATTGGAAGTAAATCAACGCACGTTAACATCACAAGCCAATCGATATTTCTGCTTGCATTTCTTATATTAATAGCCAGTTGGGAGCGTCAGTTGTAGTTTGAACAGCAACTCGCACGCTTAACTGCTGAACTTTAATCCGTCACAAATATACAACCAGAGTCATAGATTTTCACACTAATGCATCAAAAGCGAGTAGTGACTTGGGAGAATAAAGCCTTGAAATCCTTTGTAGGTGCGGCAGTCCCCTCGGGCTTTGAGGCCAGATCAAATGCCTTATTTTTTGCCTCCTCAAACTGTAGAGCCTGTGGAGAAATTTATGATCGTCAGGACTTACAATCCATATAGGCTGAGAAGTTTGTTGCGTATACATGTTATGATGAAAAAAAAAAACTTGTTTTTACAAGCACAAGTGATAACCTGAATGCTGACTTCAGCAACGTCAGCCCTGGGAATGGTTCTTGTTTCCAACTGAAGTAGCTCATCATCCTTTCCAATAAGTAGCTCCCTCACACCATCTTCTTTGTCTTGCAAGCCACCAGCTCTGTTCCAGCCATGTACATGCACATGGGTTTAGAGGCAATGCAGTAAGTATGCAAGTAGGCACATGGTGAAGTTGCTATCAAGCTTGCAGCACATAGAATTTCTTTCTACAGACACTGAGTGTCCACTTATGATGACTATCAGTGGATGTACCCGGGGAGACTAATAATAAGCACAAGGTAAGACAATTTAGAAGGACTTTGTCAGATTTGGATCATGCAAAACAACGCCCATCCTAGAAAAAGATTCATGCTACTCACTCGAGCGAGCAAATTATCTGGTTGCCCACAAAACTTTTGAAATGGTATAGTTTTGGCCATTCAACTTTTAAGAGTATGAAGTCACCCACTCAATTCCCAAATGTGGATATTCCGTCTACTTTCACCGTCAAGTCTGCCTCTTGATTATGTCTCGTGATTTGTGTGAGTCATTAGATGTGACAAACTTGACGGTGAGAACAGGCAGAATGATGCAAACTATACACAAACTATACACGTTTGGGAGTTGAGCGTGTAAATTTATACTTTTAAAAATTGAGCGGCCAAGCCTACACCATTTTAAATGTTTAGTGGGTAACCGAGTAATTTGCTCTTTTTGAGCCAATGGTGTCAGTATATTGTCTTATAAATGCCTGTATGAAATCTTTCATAAGAAAAAATAAATAGGATGAACATGGGCATACCTTATAATGGTGTATGGGATCCCCGAATCTGCCAGGTATTGTTCAGCCTTTCTCTTCCATATCTATTACAGTGGAAATCATTATTGTGGTTAAGTTTACTTGGTCAAAAAAATACGAGAAGCAAAGAAGGTTGAGAAAGGAAGCACAGCCTGACATAGAGAAGCATTCCAATCAAGTCATGTTTTCAGTTAGACTCGAACAATGCCTCATTTCACATGACAAATTTCAACAAAAGCGGGAGCAAAGATTTCCAAATTGCTCAAACTTGAGCCAGATGATAAGATTAAGTTGTGAAAAATTAGAAAACAGGCATGGATGTGCTTGCTAAGAAGCTGTGTAGACCAACAATAGACAAAAGTGAAAGGCATCTCTTTGGAACTTCATGTTGTTTATCTACATAACAAGAGGAAACACCTGTAAAATGAAATGAGCCACAGATTTGAAAGTGAAGGATACACAAATGTGACGGAAAATTTTGAGGCATGAGATAGTACAAACCAGTATGTTCCCATTCGCTAAGCTGTTCAGTGGGTGATTGGGATCTGTTCCTCCCATTGACCCAATGAGTACAATGTGCTTCACTCCGGCAGCTTTAGCTGTGGAAGTAGAACGCAAATGTTTCGGTAAAAACAGATTTTAGGAAATGATTTGGACTTCCAAATGGCAGAACAAACTCTACCTGCATCAATTTGATTCTTTTGTCCGATCCAGTCAACCTGAATGTGTATTAATTGAGATCAGGGATGTAAAACAAAAGGTAACCGAATCATAAAGAGTATGGATCACAGGCTACAAAGGCATTGCCTGTTCAGGATAAGCTCCATCTTCAAAATAGAATTCGGGTCTTCCACCTTTGGTTGGATCAAAACCTGGTTTCATTTTGGGCACAGCACTTGTCAAAATAATAAGTGCATCGATACCCTGTATGGGAGGGACAATGGTGTCAAAATTCCTAATATCCCCAACATAAACATCATCCGCTCCCCCAATTTTCTCCTTGCTCTCCTGAGTCCTAACTAAACCTCTGGCGATATACTGGTCTGACCTCTCCTTCAATTTCTTATAAACAATTTGTCCTGCAATCAATCAGATTCATCAACGTCAAACAAATGTCTAAGATACAAATTCAGAGTCAGATGAGTTTCAGTCGTTCAGCCTAACGAAAATGAATCACTGTGTTCAATAGTCATGATCTCTCCAAGTTCTAGTGATACGAAAGTGGGGGAAAAAAAATATCAGCAATTTGACTATGCCCTGAAATAGCGGATACATTGAATCATCGGGGCATATTATAAAAAGAAATGGTGAAAGAAAATCGAACTAGAACGACAACCCTCTAAAACCTTTCCACACGAAAATTCCACAAATCATAGTAGTAAAATCAAACATCAGAAAAATATCATAGTAGTAAAATCAAACAGCAGAACACATCTACAGACAAGAAATTGCAGGGGAAAAAAGATGAAGAGATAAGAATGGAAAAGTCAGAGAGGGTGAGGAGATGCCACGTTACCGGTTCTACCACCAGCACCGGTGACAAGAACAGTGCTTTTGTTAAAATCGGCCATTGCAGCTATACGAAGGCGCCTCCCGAAACTTCTCTGCCTTCCAACTGGTGAGATAGCACAGAATTCTTCAAGCACTCTGTTTTTGTCGAGTGACTTGACCAGACTCAATTTATTATGGCGCTGGATTGGGGCGGCGATGGGGACACGTGTCAACATGGTTGCCATTATGACCCCAAAAAAATTTTTTTTTTTCGGAAATTCCTAGACAGTTCTCGTTCGATTCTACGACCACCCAAGTTTCCTCTTGCCGGTGGTGCTATGCAACAATAAATCAGTTACACGTTTTACGAATATGACAGACGAATTTTTTTCGACCGTTACATTTATTACCGTGGTAATATCTAGCGGATACTAAATTATCTTAATGGTTCGAGATTCTTATCCCTTTTTTGTCAGTCCCGGCCGAATTACCTTATCTCATTCCGACGTGGTTCTGCTGTTGTTGGAAGTATTTAATTTTGATGAATATAACATAACAAGTCCTGACGCAACCCTTCAGACTTGAAAAGAGACAGTAACGCGTTATATATTAATATATAATATGCAGCAGCATGCATGACTTTATTTTATGTCATCAAAATTCAAAACCTCCCCAGCAACCCCCTGCCTTCAGCAATAAATGATACTAGCACTAGTACCAGTCTACTAGCCCTGCGGGGCAGTTCGGACGGTTCGCTCCTCCTCCTTAGAATATGGTAATCTACCTGTTCACCAGGGTTCGAATCCCGTTGTTACCTGTTCGGTGTGGAGTGGGACCTCCTCTTCCGGACCCTAGAGAATTAGTCGGGCCCCGTAAGAATTGATCCGGACATCCCTGGATGAAAAACAAAAAAAAAAAAAAATAGTACCAGTCTAAGACTACAAAATCATCCCCATTGGTAACTGGTAAGTAAGATGAACAACTCATACATACAGGTTTTAATTGGACGCAGAACCAACCTTACACCTGTTAAAAACTGTCAATTAAGTAGCTTGTTGAGCGTGTTAAATCATGAAACTTTTCGTCTTTTGATCTGTCCATATGAGATTGCATTTTGCAGCCAAATTCCCAAATTGATTCGCCTGCTGTTGTTTGTTGATAGTAAATCTTATATCCGAGACCCTTTGACCGATTCACGTCTTTTCATCGATTGCATTTCAACTAGTAGCGGCGGCCTTTGGACCATTCCTAAAAATATAGCTCGCTCAACCACCAGTGCAGTACGGAATGGCTCACCACCACCAGCTGCTTTCTTTGTCCAAACTCGAAAAGGACGCACCACCAGCTGTTTCGACATTTGACGGCTTTTGAATGAGATAATTAATTGTTGTCTCGAGTCCATGGAAGGATAGTCAACGCTCAGCCCATATCACATTGTTGGGCTTGGCCTAGAAACTTTTCAGTGACTGGACTGGCCCTCCATTCCGCATAAACGCTCTCTGCCAAACCACTTTTCTTTGAGAATTGCTTCTGCGGACCTGTGTTTTGTTTTGGGTTCCGCTTCTCGTTGCAAATAGAAATACTAGTGTTGTGTTTGCGTAGTAGACATATATGGGTTACATCCACTTCTTGTTGTAGGCAATAATGAAGTCTTAGTGCCTCGTTTTTTTTTTTTTTTTTTTTTTCTGTCACACGACGATAATATTTATCTAAAAAAAGAAAAGATCGACCAAATTTTTTCATCAAAAGAAAATCACAATTAAGTGACAAGACAAGAATCAAGATTAAAACTTTGACCTCCCACCACCGAGAGAGACGTTTTAAGTCTTGGCGGGCTCTTAGTGCCTTGTTGTTACTGACCGTATATTACGTTGACAACCTCGAACAAATTCTTTGAACCCACTGAAATGATGATACGAGCATGATTGTGGTGGGAGCCAGGGCTCTCGATTGGAGTGCAAGAAAATGAAATCTAATGTACGTACTAGTACTATACCACTATATAGAGAGAGCGGTAAGGGGCAGGGCCCTGTCAACTGTGTTTGGTTCACGGTACTACTCCGTTGTCTTCTTCCAACATTGTGGCAAGTCTGCTGTGCGTGCCAATCATGGTGATGTGACATGTACAAGCAAGAGTGCAGCGTGTGGATTGATTCAAGATCCAAGTCTATCTTCTCACTGAAGCAATTGTCACGAACATTGCCTACTCCCGGAATTATGGAAGCATTACTGGATGGAATCATTTCCTGGTACAAGTCATTTTGATGTGATGTGAATATGTGATGTTCAAAACTTATATTATGAGATTGGAGTGGAGGTATAATTCTCCATCTTTATCTTGACACCAGATATCATTCCAAGTCATCATCATCATCATCATCTGTGTAATGCATGCTAAGAGAAGGGTATCCGTTCCATATCTACATAATAACCTATTTATTTAATCATTCGGAAGCAACAATAATTTGCTTCCCAATATAATTTTTATTACTATTATCATTATTATTTTAAGAATACATAATGACCATGGCTGCCTAAAATGGAGACGAGAAGCTGACGATTGCATTGATTAAGACCAAGGAGGTTGGTTTGGTTATTTACAAGGTTTATTATGATCACTCGCTCGTCGAAAGAACGTTAAATAATATATTACTATTCTACCTAAGAACATCATTATGAACCATTTAGATTATTTTAACCAATTGGACAGCAGCTGGGATGACACAGAGATCCCATGAACTCGATTGATTTCTCCTTCAAACCGCCAACGCTTTTGTCTGAGCTAGCTATGCTGTCACAGACGTTTCTACCGCAACTCCAGAGTAATTGACTTCAGCCATCTTGTCGGCTTCCCAGAGTTCTGGTATTGCTTCCCTAATGTTATGGATGCTTTCTAAGACATAATCTGCACCCCTAACTCTTTGAGAGGTGCCCACCTGCATAAGAAGTTTCAGTGAGAATGAGTAAATCGGTTTGGGACGCGTATCAAAGAACAGGATTAAGGAGGCCTTCTGAGGTCTTCTGGATTTTTAAGTATATATTGATGATGTACCATACTGATCAACGGTGGGTGCTTCACGAAGACTCTTACCAGTACAGTATGCAGACCTACACGTTTCCCGGCTTCAATATTTCTTACGCTATCCTCAAAGAACAGCTGCAATTGCAAACGGTCAAGAAGGATCAGAAAATGGGTTCAGAGCATGAATGCCAGAAAGGAAAGGAAAGTGCGATAATCAGACTGTTGTGCTACTACTCGTACCGTTCTGTGTGGATTGATGTTGGCCAACTCGAGAGCCCGTTCAATGGCAGCTTCTGATGGCTTACAAACTATTGGGGTCTTCGGCAATGCTGCGCTAGGATTAGGTTGAGCAAAATGTGCGATTATATCAAATATGTCGGAGCTACGGGAGCCAGGGATTGAGCCAGGTGTTGTTGAGCCCACAAATTCAATATCATCCTCGTCATCAGAAACTGTGGTCTTATGAGTGGGATTGAGGGTCTCAAAGCATATAATGCCTTCGAAACAACCTTCCAACCCCAATCTGCTTAGAACTTTGGTGGCGTGGGCCTCATCAGCATTTGTGAAGATCTGTTTTGCAGAGAATTCACGCAAAACCATAAGAAAATGACCTTTCTGTTTGGACATCTCCAGAAAAAGGTTATCCGGGCGTTGGTAAGGAGATAGGACTCACCAGTTTGCGGAAAGGCAAGCCTAACAAAAGGCTCTTCAAAACGGGATCGGGCTTTAAATTGTCGTAAGGTAATCTCCCATGGACAAAGCTGCAAATTAGCAGTGAAAACTTGAATCAGTAATCTCATCACTTACAATGTTAATAATGTACGGTTATAAGCAGCAGAATCATCTACAAGTTGCTTACCTATGATAATCATCATAGTCAAAATCATAACCGACTGCCTGCAAGACAAAAAAGCCATCCCCAAAAGAAACAAAATTTAAAAATTAGAAGGGAAACAAAAAAGAAGGGGCGCTGAGTTGAGCAGACGTCGCTAGTCTCACCCTAAGGCCCGCCATGGTGGTCCCGTAATTTTTGTAGAGAAGGTTACACAAATCAGGGATTTTGGTCTTGTGTATCCCAAGCTTTTCAACCATATAATCTGGAAAATCACGTCCAGAGAAACATTTAACGTTGCGTTGTCCACAAATGGACCACAATAATCCTAAGATGCACCTTTAAAAGAAGGAAAAAAAATATAAAAAAAAAGGCATACGGACCTTGAATATTTTTGAGGCATCCAGCTGCCAGACCCGAACTTAAGGGATAAAGAGTATCATCCAGGTCTGAAATATTTGAGATGCAACCAAAACTCATCACACGTCCTCTCAAGCAAATGCAAATGCATATAGTATTAAACTACTCTTTTAAAAGTGGTATTGGTTTAAGCATTTATATATATATATATATATATTTAAAGTGAAAACTTACCAAATAAAAGGCAGTCATACTTTTGCCTCTGAACCTGTCCGTAACGCCCCTCGAATTCCATCTCGATCTCCAACAACTGCATTTGAGTATACAACTTAAACACGCAAGCATTGTGCAGCAGGTGAAAAAGGTAAGCATACCAAACTTGATTGATGAAAATTTTCACATTGATCTTTGTTATTATTATTTACTTCTTTGGTGGTGCCATCTCAACTGGAATAAGCAAAACCCAGGAAAAGGACACAAGCAAGTATAAGTATAGAAACCTTTTTTGATTTTTAAGCTTTTGGTTTAGCACAAGTCTTGGGTCAGAGCATGTTACGTAGGGATAGGAGTAAAATAAACGCCAAACTACCGTGTACAATTTTCTTTCAACCAAGCCCACAAGAAAAAAAAAGAGAAAACAATCGGAATATGCTTTAAAAGCTAAGGTACCCTCTCCTGGGCTTTTGCCAAGTTTTACAGGACAACTCACGACCAACCATTTCCAGCAAGAAATGGTGGTCAACAATCAAAAAAACCTCGACAGCTTGCCAAGCTTAGCCGTCATGTGCAAAATCGACGGAACCAGAGCTTTTATAATTGCAATACGTGATAACGCCATTATCGCTATGCATCGTATAACAATAGAATAGGGCCTGCTGCATCTTTTGAACTCTTTAACAATTAGACGTGCGGATAAACTAACAATTTGGAAATGTCACTAAGTAAAAGAAATTTCTTTCCTCCAGACAATCATGAAATCAAAACCCCATGGAAGAAGGAAAATCCCACAGAAAAACCTTGTGGTTAAGGTTTAAAACAAATAAGAAGGGTGCTTCAAAACCAAAAAAAAAAAAAAAGGGAAAAGAAAAAAACCATCATTTTAGTTTTTTGTTGGTTCTTTTTCCCCTTCCCACAATCTGTAATACGAACACAATACAGATGCACATTAATAAAAATAATATGTAGCCATTTGATAGACAAAGTTAAATTAATTGCGGTAATGTTGCAGGAGCAGACGTGAAAGGGAGGAGATTTTAATGGTGAAAGTCCAATAAGAGGGAAAATAGCAAAGTACCAGAACTGTAATGGAAAACTCCAAATAGCAGGGAGAGATAGACAGAGCGAGGGAGAGAGAGCAAGTGCGTCTTTACAGAGAGAAAGTGAAAGACGCAAGTGAGGGGAAAGGAGAAAGAAGAAGAAGGGGAGGAACAATGGAAGGCATACGTCCGGTTTATATAGCCAGTACATCCCTCGTGACTTTGGCCCTTTGGGTCTATTCCCAGAGTATAATTTTTTTTTTTGGGAAATTTATCAAACTGGTCCCTAACATTTACCAAAACTACTTTTTTAGTCCCTAATATATAAAATCAGCCAAAATTATCCCTCACATTTAAATTGTGATTCAATTTGGTCCTAATGCTCTTTTTTGCTTATTTCTTCGGCTAAAAATAGCACGTCTCTCTCACGTGATCATATTTTTAGGGGTAAAACCGGAAAACACATTTCATTATCGGTTGAAAGTAAAATGATAGGGGACCACAGCACCACCTTCCCGGATACCCACCTCCTCCTCCTTGACTAGTTGTTGTTGTTGTTCCAGCTCAGCAGCAGTGGAAGACGGAGAAGGAGCAGCAGCAGCAACCTGTGATCTTATTAACCTGGCCATCTCTTCCGGGTTCTGGTTTTTCCATTTCTTGATAGTAATTAAATGAGTTTATCTTTTTTGCAGTAAAAGGAGGAGATATAAAAGTTAATGTGCCCTAGCTAGTTTTTAGAGGGTTTAATGTGATCTCAAAATAGTGCAATTCTATCTCTGTGCCCTCGTACGCCAAGCTGATATTTCGACGGACCCGTGGATATTCTGGATTCGAAAGTACTTCTATATATATCAATATATATATATATATGTAGTCAGTTTGAAATTGTGCCTTGGTCGTACTAACTACTAATGGTGGCTCCTGATTTCCAGTGGGAATATCCCTCGCACAGGTCAATACATCCGCAACAACCACAAATCAAACTAATCCCCAAACCAAAATGTTAATGGAATATTCTTAACATTTGTACCATACAGTTTTGTGCATCCTAAAAGTCTTATCAAGCTGATCAGATAACCTTTGTGGTGTGTAAATAAGTCAGGCAGGACTCCAGAGACAGAGGCGGAGGAAAACTCAGGATATGAGATCGGCTACTCTGTTGAAAGACATTTATCATTTAAAGTGGTTGTTTCATATGTGCTCCTTTTGTTTAGTTAGCAAGCATCATAATCATATCAGTAATAGGATTAGCTCATATGCTTTAGGCATCATTCAAGACGAGGAACTTTGGTTTCCTCAGTGGCGAAGTACATTGATTGTATAGTTCTATCGAACACTTATTCGACATTGTAAAGCTTTTGTTAATTTATAAAATTACTTATCGTTTCGAGAAAAAAAAAAAGAAGAAGAGAGAGAGATAGAGGTGGGGGCTTGTATTATGTATCCATCAAAAAAATACAGCCAGCAAAGCTATATAGGATGAATTATCAGACAAGAAGCTCGAATTTTATTTTTATTTTTTGGTTTTAAACCTTCCCTTTTCAATACCCAAAAAAAAAAAAAAAGGAAAGAAAAGAACGAAAGCCTTAATTTCTGTTGCAGATGAAGGAAAAGAAAAAAAAAACATGCAAAGTGACTCGCCTGTGTTTTGTCTCCTTAATTTGAATAAAATGCTTAATAAGCTTTTCGGTGGAATGATTGGAACTGCTAAGGCCTTGGGGAGCCATGTCTTTTGCCCTGATACTCTTAAAAAGTCTAGTCCACTTCACGAAACCAAGCTAAGCTAGGTTTCATTTCCAATTAAATTAACACGAGTAATGACAAAACAAAATGTTACTTTCATCTCACTTAAAAGAACCCTACATACAATGGCTTATGTTAGTCATGACAATTGACATTCAATTAATAGTAGAGATGCCAAGCTTTAATTTCATGCAGAAATGCCTTCGTCTCTGGGGCACTCTTTAAGTTCATGCCAAACGTTCTCACGCGGTCGATTTTGTCCTAACCATATAATCCTAATGCACTGGTATATTCTTTCGGGTGGACATATATCAATCGGCATTTTCTTGGCAAATTAATTAGCACAAATGCCGACGGCAAATTGATGGCTGACCGATCAACTTTATATATATATATATATATGTAAGTGTCATTTGTTTGTTTTTCATATAATCTAATAAATAAAAATTATACATTATTAAAAATTACACATTGCCAAATCGCGAAAATTCCGGGCATTTTTTTTTTTTTTTGGTTGTGGTTGGGTTAACCAATAATCTTGTATTGTACCACCACGCAGAAAACGTGAATATACAAACCGCGTAATCATTATTAATGTTGTGGTCCTCCATAATCCGCAAAATTTTCAGAGTAAGAGAAGAAAACAATGCACTAGCAAACAATTATGGACAGATGGCCCCCAGGTGTGTGTGTGTGTGTGTAGCAGTACACTAATACGACCACACACACAATTCACAAGAATGAAAAATGAGATGAGGGAAGAACAAAGGGATATTTCATTGGCATTGACATACTCGATCACTCTCCCTTTGCTCATTACTTTTGTGTGACCTATCTATTCTAAGCGTACCCTTCCGCTTTCCACCAAAAAACTGGGCGCATTCTTCTTCTCAATAATGCATGGTTATGATTGGCCTCCATATGCTGGGCGTCTGGGGAAGAAGTTAAAACCTAAAGCCACTCCACCAAATCATCTCCCACTATTTATCCATCTGCTGCCTGTTGCCAGCCTGCTTGCAGCTTCATCCAGTTGTTTTATGTACCCTCTCGTCTCCTTCAATCTCCCAAGCGCACCTACCTCTTTACCCAAAATATCTTACCAAAACTAGTACGTACTCCTATTTCATGATCAAGATTTATGTGACGGATTATTATCAGTACCATCCTATTCAAGATAAGGTTACAATTAGGAGCCGTTTGGTTCAAATTCCACAATCACTATCATCATCGAGTGGTCAATGATAATGGGCATTTTTTCCCCTTTTTTTTTTTATTTCTATATGTTGAAACCGCCACAAAAGGTGGCATTTGGCTTTCTTATCTTTACATTTAAGGAGAACAATACAGGTATTTTTACATTTAAGGATAATAAGATTAGATGATTCCCTAGTGAGAGGAGGTTAATCAGAAAACTCATGAAGGAGGCCTATCATTCCCATTGATTTATTCCCATTAGCCGCAAACAAATTATTATCATATATGGGTGAAATTGAATTTGAAACTCATAGTACAAGTTGAAACCCATTTACCAAACACCCTCGTAATGTCATATATATATATATATATATATATAATTCTATCACATACATAACCCCGTATTAAAGTCTTTTCTTTTCTTTTCTTTTTTTTGGTGTGTGAACATAAACCTCAACGTCTATCCTGCAGTCGTTTAAATACAGGTGTGGGATGAGCTATTAGATATATCTAATAGATAATTGATATGCTGCGGAAGATCCAACATGATATTATTATTATTTCTTTAAGAAAAAAAGCAGACGTCTAACATGTGTGTCTATATATATATATATATGGAGGATTAGATACAATAAAAAGTAAAAGTAAGATGATGCCGATCAATCATATCCCTATGTCTACAATTATTGAGCTTGATGCGTATTCTACTTGAAAATTTTGCTTAAAAGCAGAAATTTGACAATCTGCTAATTTAATGATCCAGTGAAATGGGGAAGAAGCCTGACCGTCTCTTTAATTTCTCTTTCTCCTCTACGAAAGGGAAAACGCTTACGCTTCACAAAGAGCTTCAATTCTTGGAATGATAAAATTTGGTCCACATGTTCTACATACATACGCTGGCTGGTTGAATCTACCCAGGTGTTTGCTGAAAAGGATAGACCAAAGACCCTTCTTCGATCTTCGTTTTCCCCCACTTTAAAACGTTGAGTAGGAGGGCTACTTATTTTTAATTTCTAGAGATGATTACGCATTTGACAATAGTGGCAGCGTAGCTGGTTTTATGGTTTGGAACTCGAAAGGGCCACTCCTAACCCTTTCAATTGATAATCTCCTTCCTCTTCCAACTATTCCAACGCGCCACCTGGCTGGCCCCGATCGCAACACGTCGTAGATGAACGGTGTGGTCATCAATCTCCAATTATTGATTATAAGTATCAAAATGCAACGGGTTGTCAATCATATGGCGCTTTTAGATATTTCATTTCTGTGTGTTCCAGCTGGTGAGGCTGGCTCACCATGAAAGTGAGGCTGGCTCACCATGAAAGCTACGGCAATGGAGCTCCAACGCATCTCATACGCCCAACAATACATACAACTAGTATATATATATATATATAATAGTCCTGTGTCTGGCTGGCCATATATACAACTAGTAGTATTTTGCAAGCCGCCTATTTTACCTATTGCTTGAAACCAAACCGAAAGCGCATAGACTCCACCCGTCATTATTGGAGTCTTGGGATGTTCAGACAAAATCGAGTAAATTAATGCCTTATAGCAATACCAAAAGTCAGTTCAATCTTCTTCTTTTGTATCAACGAACGAGGCCAACAATGCTGACACATACTCTGTATTTCTTTTGTTTTGACAACTAAGACGTGAGATGAATATACATTTAACATGTATGGTCAAGCTACGTAGTTGTAGATTTTGGGGGTTCTTGGAATCCGTTCTTCTACTTAAGAGTTGCAATTTTGGAAGCATTTGACCAATAATGCACTTGACATCTGATAAAATAATGATGTCCCCATTGTATTGGTCTTCCAAAACCTAACGTATGCTAAATGCCTTGTTCTTCCCAACAATTATCAACTGCTAATCAAGCGCTAAACAAAGGTACCATGCGGGCTCCGTGATGGATTCGCGTTTATCCTTTTCTTTTCTTACACATAGATAAATAGGGGGGAACTAAACCCGCACATTTGATTTGACGCATTGATGACCTGTACGATTTGACACTTGTACAAGGCGCTAATTTGAAGACGGAATGATCTGAATTTAACTTCTCCCTTAACAATCGATAGGCTCGGTGGCCACCACCTAGTTGGTGGGGTGGGAGGCAAGGGATCAAACCTTCCCTTGCCTCCCACCAAAAATGCCACATTTAAGTGGCTTGTTTCCAAAAAAAATTCAAGTGGGTGTGCTGTGCACCCGTCTGGTCCGGTGGTGGTTCAGTTCCCTCCGAATTATCCCTGGGCTTCCTTAGGTCCGCCCCCTTCCCCTTAGTGTAGGATAGATTAGGTTTATCGTCTCCGAAAAAAAATAAATCAATAGGCTATAATGGTGGATGAAGCGTAATCTGTTTGTACCGCAGAACTCTTAATCCAAATTGATATCAAGTTCAATCCAATCAAGAAATTCATGGGATTAGCTTCTTAATTAATGTCTGTTGCTTATCTTCATTGGATGATATTTGATGATTCGCACAAGCTCATCTACACTACACTGGGGATTTTTTATTTTTATTTTTATTGTCGCAACGATAGGATTCTTATAATCTAATCTAATCTGATCTAAAGGAACGGAAGAGGAGGACTCGATGTGAGTAGAGACTCCGTAGAAAAAATCCAATTAAAACAATTAGGGGTGTCTAGAAGCTGATGTTTGAATGAATCTTTTAAGTTCTTACTATATCCTAAAATAATGTGTTTCTCGTTGTCAGAGCCAATTTCAAACATGATTTTGTCATTTTGATTCACGTTGGGTAAACAGAGTCATCATAAATTACGTCCACTCTTCTATAGCTATTAGCGGGAAAGCAATAATTTTCTCTCGAATGCACATTATGTCGACATGGTTTTTCTCTTTGGAAAGTGGGAAGTAACATCTAAATTTGGTTTAGAAACTATTGAAAAGTTACAAGAATTGGAAGCAAAAGAAAGTCAATTAAGGTATGCAATTTTAACATGCACAAATAAGGAGTGCGCCCAACAACCCTTACTCCGCGTGGACTGAGGAGTATCATTATTGTTCCATAATCATCAGCCAAGGTGCTGTAGGCCACTGGAACTGGAGGGCACTAAATAAGGCTGGTTGTGGGTTCAACCTTCAAACCTCCGCTCCTCTCCTACATTCCCCTTTTCTTTCTTACGGCTTTTTGTGAGTCGAAATTGATTCGTGCACGAAATTGCCTTAATGCCTTAAAAAAAAAAAAAAACAAAGAAAAAGACAAAATGCTATTGGATGGATCTGTGCCCAATGTGGAGGCCACTTGTCTTTGTGGAAGTTCTAGGTTTGGAGGTCCGACATCCGTTGAAAATGAAAATCTGAGCTTATCTGAAAAAATAATAATATAATGAAAAATGCAAATCTGAGAAAACCAACAAATTTTAGCATAATAAATATAGGGACAAGAAATACCTCAACTCGCGAACCATTGCCTCAGCTTACAAATGAGCGTGCCGTGGTCTACAAAGTCGAGTGTAGCCAAGTAAAATGGTCCAGTCTTATCCAAATTTAACTAAGATTTAAAGTGACAGATTTTAAGTTCAAAATTTCTTACTTACATTTCTTTTTCTATATTACTTAATTCATCCCTTTCCCCCACATCCCTTCCCTCCCACCTCCCCGCCACACACATGCACACGCACACACGCGCGCGCGCATAAATATATATATATATTATTCTATAAGTATTGAATCGAATATAGTAAGACTTTATGATTGTTAAATTAAAGGATAAATTTTAAAAATATTAATTTTATTATTTGAAAACAAAAATTAGATCGCATTTATATTACTTTTGAATTCTATATTTTTTAAAAATATTTTTACTTCACAATATTAAAAAAAATACTCGTTGATTATCCAAACCTACGGAGAAGAAGGGTCTAGTATGGATGTACTTACTGAGACCCGTAATGAATCCAACCTAGACCCATAAGCCTCTCTCCACCACACGAAAAGCAAATATTTAGCAACTGTGAAGCTCTTTGGCGCTGATTGATGGAAAAGCAAACGCCAAAAAATGATTGGCATCCAATTACTGGCGGAGAGCTGGAAAGTACCGTAAAGTAGGTCTACTTTTTATACCTAATTTGCTTTCCTACTCGGAAGGCATTTGGGGGGTGCTGTTTAGTGATTTAATGTTTCATGCTCATGCAAAGGTCGGTTAACTTGTCACGGCATCCAAAACAAGCAATGGCTGGATTTGGTTAGGAGTTGGTCATTGATCAGCACCGCAATCCTATTTCAAATACCACCACCAGCAGAGCTGTAGGAGCAGATAATTAGATGCGTTTCCAATGATCCAACGAGTCCCCGTCAATTGACGCAATCAATTAGAACCAAACGCACCGCAGTTTTAGAAGGGCCATACATTTGTAGTCCCCTTGTCCTGTGCCTTTCAGAATACAGACACAAGGCCACTAAATAATATATATATATATCATTTAGTCATATATATAGGTTGCCAATTTTTAGAAATAGTTGCGATCAAATCCAAACAATTCTAGCAGCCATCTCGGCCAGCCATCCAGCTGCGAGAATTGTTAGTGATTGAATAATCCATCCATCCATCATTAAGTGTGAGAATCCTCGATCTAGGTTCCAAACATAACAAAGTTAAATGGACAAAACTTAATGGTAGGACAACATAACAGCCGAAGCAACTTAATGGTAGGACAACATAACATAGGAGATCTAACAATCTGTAGTTTCTGTCCATAATACTGCTACTTTTCATTGTTGTGGAATGGTCTGAGTCTCAAGCCCAAGTATAAAATACTAATCTTTATCGCCACAAATATGCAACATATGATAACTGGGCGAAGACATTGCCACATCAGGAAGGACCCACGTCCGCTCTACTCCAATCCTCATATTCTTACGTGGCAATATTTACACCAATCACTACTTAGTTAGCTGTCCGAAAATACAGAGACAAGCCTAACTCATCTTCATTTAAATAACCAAAAAAAAAACAATTTCACACACACATAGAGAGGATAAGAACTACTATAAGGTAATCATATTAGCAGTCCAAAATGACAAGGATCATCCTCATTTAATTTGAAAAAAAAAAAAAAAAACACGCACACCCCCCAAGGGGATAAGAACTGTAGTCATATTGGCACTCCCAAAAAATAAAATGCCTCAAAAACACACACACCCCAATGTGGTTTCTGCACACTTTGGTGCTCAAAGACAGGTTACGTGAGAATGGTCAATCATTGACAAACTAATATGCAAACTCAATCACCAGTATCACCTACTCGATCAGCAGCCTTCTATGAGAACAGAATTCAGAAAATGTACACCAAGATACTTGGATGTGTACCTCACACACACTCTGAAATTCACACCACTTAAATTCAGAATCAGTTTCTTCAAGCTTGAAGCTTAGCATGAGGTTGACATTATCAAATTTCAATTCACAGCTTTTCTCCACAAAACAAGAAAAAGCAAACCAATTGCAAACGATAAGGCTGTGAAAAAGCTGAAAAACTTCAAATGCACAGCAGATTTAAATATGAAGAAACAAATTCTTTTTACCACCAACGTTATTTCTAGCATGTTGTCAATAGACAACACAAGAAAACAGGAAATGAAAGAAAAAACCTAGACTAAGAGGACAAAGAAGAAAAAAACATGCGGTCCACCATTAATATTTGTCTTACATCACCATACCAAATGGAAAAACCTAGACTAAACAGAACGTTAGTCAGTGGAACCATTTTTTAAAACAAAAATTTATACACGCATTTAATTGTAAAAACAAGATGTGTGCTAAACTGCAAAAGCAGTGTTTGACATGCTGAAAGTCGATTTACCTGATGATCCACCCATTCGTATCAATTTTGGAAAAGTTAGATTTTCTCCAGTTTAACCACGAGACCTCGTCTTAGTTAATCTCAAAACTACATCCACTACCTATCAATGTTGACAACAGGATAACATAAAGGACGCTGTTAGTTGAAGACAGAAAATCCCCTAAACTTTTAATTGTATAAGTCCTTGAATTTACAAATTCACCGTGCTGCAAATAAAGGGTGCAGGCGGCTGCGAACAGATCAGGCATATAAAGTGTTCAACCTGCTCTCATTTTCAAGCCACTGTCTCTCACCCCTAACTACGCTGGAACAACATCTGGGTCCAAAGGTGGCGAGCTATCATCCTGTACAGACTTACCTTCTGGAGAGTCTTTTACTACTTCTTTATCATCTTCTATAAACCCTTGCTTGAACCTATCATAGTTTGTGGGCTCACTGCTCTTGAATGGACGTTCACCCAGCACGCGGACCAAATCCCCTTGATGTAAAACCTCCTTTTCGAGTAATAATTCAGCAATCTGAGCAACATGATCCTTGTGCTCCTCTATCAGCTGTATAGTGCGCTCATATGCCTTGCTTACCCACTCTCTAACTTCATTGTCAATAATAGCTGCCGTCTTGCTGCTGTAGGGCTTGCTCATTTCAAAGGTATCATCCCTTTGCGGAAAGGAAAGGAGACCAACCTTGTCACTGAAACCATACACTGCCACTTGGGCATAAGTCATTTTGGTAACTTTCTCCAAATCATTTTGTGCTCCAGTTGAAATCTTCCCCAGCAGGACCTACCCCCAAAAAAAAAAATGATAGTCAGTTGAAGGAAGTTGATATAATATGGTCAGATTGACAGGAGAAGAATGTGCTAGAAAAACCAGTCATGCTCGATATGACTGTACAAAAATGAAATTAATGATGAGAAAGGCATATTAAATGAGCCATGATGAATAAGCTTAGGTTTATATCTGATGGACAACCTCCTGCTTCACAAGAACATGCTTCCTGAGTAATTCTATAATCTCGTATTGCTTTCGTGACATTTGCCCAAATAATTTAAAAAGAAAAAGAATTAATGCTACAACCTATTCATCAAAATGATTTCTAAGTAGTGTAATTAGTGTACCACAGTTCTCCAAGCATCAGGAAGCAATATGGTAAATCATGGTGCCATCTATCACTTTAAAAGCTCCAAAAAATCCAGGCAAAAGATAATCAGAAGCACAAACTGTAGTATCCCACATCGGAAGAATGCAAAGGAAAGGAATGGTTTAAGAACTTGGGCTCATGGGCTGCTTTGTAACTTGGGTTAACCATTTTGGGATAGTGGATTTTGGCCCAAAAGTTACTTGGGCCAGCCCTTGGACCCAGGTCGTGACAGAAACCATCAAACATATCCAATTAACATATCATTGTACTTGAAAAATTTTTAATTTCTAGCTAAAGTCAAAATTCTAGACTAAAAATGACAAAGAATCATCCAAATGCTACTTAGGTTTCATAAAGTGGAAAAGTGATCACAGTATATTCAAGACCAGGTACTTTTAAGATTTTATTACTCCCCAAACCCTTGATATAATTGCAAAAACTTCAATATTGGAACAAACATATTCTAGTTTCCATAAACCTGATAACACTGCAAAACAATTCTGAAAATCCAATTTATATTGAAAAAACAGAGGTAAATTCACCTGTTCTGCTGCTCGACCACCAAGTGTCATGCAAGTCATATCAAATAGCTGCTCTTTGGTCATCAAAAGGTTCTCACTTGGAACGTACTGAGCAAAACCAAGAGCAGCAGTACCACGAGGAACAATTGTTACTTTAAGCAACGGTTCTGCATGTTCCAGAAACCAACCAGCAACAGCATGACCAGATTCATGGTAAGCCACAGTTTGTCGTTCTAACTTGCTGATAACCTGAAGAAGACCAGTAAACACTAAATATTCCCCCAGTCTTACTATCCATAACTTATATAGACACGTGATACTAGATGAAAGTGTAGTTTAGACAATTTAACTTCTGTGGATCCCTTTACTCCTCTCACTCCTTGCATCCGCAATTTTTTTTAATTCTTCATATATTTCTTTACACAAGCTTAATGTAGTCTTTTTGTGGGGAAAAAAGGGTAATCAATTTGCTTCAAGCAAAGGTACATAATCTCAGGAGTGAAATCCAGTACCTATGCTTCAGAATTAAAGAGAACCAAGAGGCACCCAAAGCAAAAGAGATGTAGAGTATATAGAAAGGATTATTAAGTTGGGCTCTAAGTTTCCATGAATAAATTTTCATGAAATTAATCAGAATATTCAAGGTGCAGAATCTCTCTTGCCGAAACTGCTTGTTATTTTAAACCAGAAAACATATAAAAGAATCAAATGATGGAAGAAATAGAAGATAAGTGATATTTGAAATACCTTGTTCTTCTTCTCCAGACCCCCAATGACCCTATCTATTGCTGCCTCGAAATGTTGCATCGTGATCACTGTACTGTCATTCCTAGCGGCAATCAGAGCAGCTTCATTGCAGACATTCGCAATGTCAGCTCCAGCAAATCCAGGAGTCAGAGCAGCAAGCCTTTGAGAGTAGTATGAGGCATCTTGATCAAGTTTCAACTTGTTCAAGTAGATCCTAAATATCTGGTCCCGCCCCTTAATATCGGGCTTATCTATAGAAATTTGACGATCAAATCTACCAGGCCTTAACAGAGCTTTGTCTAAGATATCAGGCCTGTTCGTGCCCGCAAGTACCACTACACCAGAAGTGGTTCCAAATCCATCCAATTCTACAAGCAACTGATTAAGCGTACTTTCACGCTCATCATGGCCCCCAGAGAAACCCCCACGACCCCTTGCTCGACCAATTGCATCTATCTCATCAATAAAGATTATACTGGGTGCACACTGTCTAGCCTCTTGAAATAAGCTCCTGACCCTTGCTGGCCCTACTCCAACAAACATTTCCATAAAATCTGACCCAGAAATGGATAGGAATGGCACTTCAGATTCTCCAGCAGTTGCTTTAGCAAGAAGTGTTTTCCCAGTTCCAGGAGGACCAACAAGTAGAGCACCTTTAGGAATTTTAGCACCTAACTCCTCGTACTTTTTGGGATTCTTGAGGAAGTGGACAAACTCCATGATTTCTTGCTTTGCCTCATCACAACCAGCCACATCTTTAAAGTAAACCTGTACAGCCAGATTAAAAACAAGCCACCTTCTGACAATGAAACTGATGGTGAAAATGAATAGTAAATTACTCCACTTGATGGAACCAAGTAAACAAACTCACCTTATTTTTGGAGTTCTTATCCAATTTTGTAACATGGGCCTTTCCAATGTTAAAGATCCCACGCGCCCCTTTCCCACCAGGACCTCCAACACCCAAACCACCCTGCACTTTCCGTCCCATGTAGACAAGTGCAGCTAAAATCAACAATGTTGGTCCAAACTTCGAAAGCTCTTGAAGCCAATTCATCTCGTCTGCGTAGGTCACAGGGATATAATTGTGAGGATCTATCCCTAGTGCCTCCTGGGCTTCCTCCAGTTTCTCCTCAAAGGAGTCAACACTTCCAATGGTGAAATAATACTTGTACTTGCTCACATTTCTTCTGGAACTGGGACTATGAACAGGACCTTGGACAGCATCATTAGCACCAGGAGATGAATCCTTCACATAAACTTTTGCAACTGATTTGTTGGAGACAACAATTCGATCAACAAGACCTGGTTCAAGTAGCTTGGTCTTGAACTCTTGGAAACTAATCTGAAAATCAGGTTAAAATAGTTAAAGGATGAGAGAGAAGTTAAGAGTTGGAGCACCACATTAAGTGTCTTTGTTAGGTGTCACAGATATCTTAGTAACAAACTAGGTTCAGTGATAAACCTAGTAATTCAAATTGCTGGCAGCAAATTCCAAATGGTGTCCAATTGTCAATTTTTTGGAGAGCAGGAGACAAATTTTCCACTCCCGACCACTTTCTCTCCACAAATAAATAAAGCGAAAAAACAATAAAAAGAAAAGATCTTTCTCAATAAGAAAAAGAGCAGCAGCTGAGAGAATCCATTAATCACTATTTCAATTGAAACAGTTCACGTTATGCCCATTTCTCCAGAAATTTTCCAGTTGGCACTTGATACTTAAAACACTCAACTAGTTACCAAATAAAGAATCTAAACCCCAAGTATGAATGGCGTCAGTACTAATCGTTGTTCACAAATTATTTACAAATGCTCTCAGTGGACATTTTAGTTATGGTTCCTCTTTAAAGAGTTTTACTACATTATTTCAGGCGTGAAGAATAGCAACTAAAGAAATTGAGGTATCTCTATACTGTCAATTGGTGCGTTACAGAGATATCCATACTAACATTACCAATAGGCTCAGAAACTGGAACAAAGGAACAGCGAGCTGACCTGATTCTGCTCACGAGGACTCAGCAGTATGGATGAAAGCACATACCCAATAAACAATAATGGCATAATTAAATTCTGAAATTGCTTTGAAGAACTATCCTGGCCATTCGCTTGATCACCGGCACTTGATTCATCTAGCAAGAACATGAAATGATGGATGACTTATAAGACTATTAAGAACAAGGAAGTAGGAAAATTGATAGAAAAGATAGCACAATACATATGAAATCACACAAAGAATACAGGAAATACCATTGAAGGAGATGAAATATCAACAGTAATAAAAAGACCAGGATACAAGCACAGTAATGCTCACAGCCACCTCAGTAGCGACCGCACTGCAGAGATATTGGAAAGTTAAGTACCTTTAGCTTCTGATGATTTCTTATTGTCCCCTTTTGGAATTTCTTTCTTGTCCTTTGGATAATAGTTCTCATAGTCTGCAAAAGCAAACCATATTTGCAAGAAATAAGCAAAAGCAATAGAAAACTACCAGTCAAAACCATCAAACTCAACAGAAAAAGGAAGAAGAAGAAAATCACAATGCAATAAAAGGGCTGATTAGGTATGCGTGACTGACTTCTTTTTTTGGGCGCTTCACTGCAAAAGAGCCTCCGAAGCCTGGGGTTGGCAAAAACCGAGTTAAATTCCGATAGAAACGTGGTTCCAGCGATCTTAGTTCCACCTCCAGCTCCAGCTCTGATCGATGTCAAATAGCTTCTCACAAGCCCTAGGGTAGGAGCATCAACGCGTGGAATGCACGCATTCAGATCAGTCGAAGTAACCGAGGGCGACCTCACCCCACGAACACCAAAACCAGAAATTAACTTCTGCAAAACAAAATAATCCAGAGGGGCAAAACAATTATACAATATGATAATCACGAAATCCTAATTTTGTAAATAAAAAGGAAGGAAAATTACAGTAGTCATTTTAATGAGATTACATTACTGTATGCGGATCGAGAAGACCTGAGAAGAGAACGACCGATTCGTGAAAAAATCATTTTTCCGATGATTGTACATGTATTGGCGTCCAACTACAGTAAATTAAGCCCAGGAGTGGGACGATTTTTTTCTTACGTCGTCGTTGCGTTTCAGCGTTTAAATTAGGGCTTTTAAGTGGTCTCATTCGCTGCGTTTCAGGGGAGCGTAAAAGAAGGTGATGATAATCAGAGTTAACCGAAACTGGATTAATCACTCACGACATCGTAGAAGCTTGCATGATTTTTGAACGACGAAGGGAATTAACCGGATATACATAAACATGCCGCCATGGGATTAAGTTCTATGACGCATTTACCCTCGTCCGTCGGCCTCTGGCTCTAGTTGGGGGGGAATGCCGGGGGAGCTTCCCCCACACTATCTGCAATCGAACAAGTCCGTGTCCGAAACTGCAAGCTTGGTTAGATACTGGGACCCATCGCCAAAGAAATTGGACTGACTAGTGTGGTGGCCCAATTAAGTGTCTTTTTTAACAACGAGTGAGAATGGGGCTGGGCTCGTGGCTATTTGGGCTAACCGCCTTGTGTACGACGGCACTGGTTTCAATGTAAGATATCCTAATTTGTCATCAACACCCAACTAAATATTTTTTTTTTCAGGGTCTCCCCAGAACCAAATATATATATATATATATATTTTGGGTATATATATATATATATATATATATTTTTTAACCCTCCCTCTTCCCCAACTGCTAGGTTTAGGACAGGCTCCTGGTGATTTCAAAAGATTTTTTTTTAAAAAAAAAAGGAATATTTTTTTTTTGAATTTTTTTATAGAAAAATTATTATAACGATTTGATATACGTGAGATAAAAAGGTGATTAAAAAATATATTCATAGAAAACGTAACGATTTTTCTTTGGTATCACTGCTCATGCATGAGTTCAAGAGAAATTGAAGCCTTGTATATTTTGCGCCCACCATCAAAGATCGACTTTCATACTAGTTGCTCCATCATGAAAGTTCCCTTTCAGGAAGGACAACGCACAGTGATACTTTCTGCTTTGTCGAGTTCTGGACGTTTTACAGCATTTTGCAACTCTCAGAATTCAAGATAAATGTTGATATTACTTCGTTGTAATACTTGGGGACATATACATATACATTTCAATTTTCAACCAAGAAAATTTCGTATTGAAATTAATTAGATTATTCATATATCATACGCAACGAGTTATGGTCTCCTAGCTAGTACTAGTAAATACCAGAGCTACGTACAAACCTAAAATCCGACGAAGCCTAAGGTTGAATAGCCCGGAGGCCACGAAATGGAAGAAGGTGAAGTTGGAGTAGATGGAAAAGAGGAAGAGGACGAAGAATTCACGGACGTCGGATTAATCAAGGGATTACGAATTGGTAATGGCACCACATCTTCAAGCAAGCCTTGTGGCGAGTAGTCGCCCTCTGTTCCTTTATGCTCCCATCCTGTATTGACGTCGCCGACTGTTGCCGGTGGTGGTGGTATTACAGGGCTAGAGTAGGTAACATTGTCCGAGCTTTCTTCTGCATCGTTTATACTAGTAGTAAAGCTGCGTTGCGCCTCCTGATCATTTCTGCCTTGTGAATTGCTACTACTCGTGGGCTTCCTTTGCTTCTTCTTAGCAGGGGAATTCACATGCTGCTGTTGTGGTAGGTTGCGTGGGAAAAATGGGTAAGCAAAGTGGAGGTGAAGGCCTTCGTAGGTGATGATGAGAGTTTCCGGGTCACCACTGCACCGCTCCACCTGTTTCTTTGCACCACACCTTGGGTTTGTGCACCTGTAATAGCTCCTGTGTCACAACACCGGTTGCAAATTCACGAGTTATTGCGTTATTCCGGAAAGTAAAAACAAAAATACGGCAACTATAAATAAAATTCAGTCACTTTCGAGTACTATACTGACTAGTTCACAACAACCAAGATTAATACCGGGGGTTTGGGCTATTCTTTATAGATTTCTGGCCATACTTCCTCCATTTATAACCATCATCAGCCAATGCATTGTCGCAACTCTTAATTCTCAGCGTGTACCTGTAATTGTTCTCATGAGTCCTACTCAAGTCTCTCTCCACCATGGAAACTCTGCATTGATGTGGCCGGACAGCTTTAGAGACAAATAAAATCAAGGCTTCATGTACAACGCTGGCTATTATCGATCAATACATAAATTTAAGCAGATGACACGATCGAACCTGGCTTGTGAGACATGCTCGGTTTGATTTCTATACTCGGTCACAGACAAAGCACTTTCTATATCTTGCATGGTTGGCCCCGAGTAAACAGCGGACATTAGCCTGTTATACACAGGTGAATGATTCGATGCAACGTCCAAGTTTGATGCCTCGGCCACTTGATCAGGAATTATGAAGAATGGCGATTCATTGTCAAGTAGCTCTCCTACTAGTTCATCTGCAGACCAAGGAGTAGGCTGAAGATCCGCCATTTGGATGGAATATCCCTTAATAAACTTAGATCTGCATTATTATAAGAGGAAGCTTACTTTTTAGGTGTTAAGAAATGAGATGAAGTGGGTAAGAATAAGGCTTATCGAAATGTTTAAAAGGTCGGAGAGAGTGGAGCAGATGAGGGGGAAGTTTTGATGTTTCATGTCTTTTGCATCTCTTGGTTATACTTAAAAGGTTAACACCTACGTTTGGTGGTTGCTACACTTGCTAGAGTTATCGTATACATTTCGTGATATAATAATGCATATACTTTTACGTTCTTTTCTTCTTCCATTTTTTATTCTTTTCCCCTCGTGAGCTGAGAGTCTATATCTACTACGTACTCTTGTACAAGTTTGACTTTAGGAAAAATGCCATGGTTGCCAAGAAATGAAGTCTTAACACATTCAATAGAGGTAATAGCACCACATGAACTATGATGGTTCTTCATCCATTAGTATGCACAACCAAGAACTCATACTACTTGAAGACACTTTTTCTTCGTTACATCTAACTATTGCTTGAGAATTTCAGTTTAGGCAATTAAGGTAGATAGCAAATTATGGTATTAGTAGCGTAGAAATGTCCTGCGTGCCGTTATCATGACTTGTGATTTGGATTAATTATCTGCGTTATACATACAAAGCAGACCAGGGCTGTGTTTGAATTGCAGATTTTCAAAGAAAATTTGCTACATTTTCCGTAAATACATTTTTCAATTACATTTTTACTTCATATATATCAAATCACTACAGTATTTTTTTTACAAAAAGTTCAGAAAAATGCGATCCAAATAATCCAAGAGAAAATACAAAGAGAGACCATGGTACAGTATCCGTCACATTTTTTTTCTCCCGTGTTAGTATTATTGTGTATACTTTGTCTTTGTTGGGATGTTTTTGATGGGATAGATGCATGAGGTGTGGACCGAACTGCTTACCTGATCCATGACCTCTGTATTATTACAACTGTATAATAATTGTGCGATGGTCAACCACTAAAGAAGGAATCGATGGACACATACCCTGTTTAACTTTTAATTTCGAGGAATGTTTCTGGTATTACTTGACCTCTAGACAAAGTTAGCATCGGATCGCATTTGAAGTTAAATAAGTACAGGGATACCAAACTGAGAGAGTTTGATTGAGCTCAGCAAAGCCATAAATTCACTTTTACCAATCAAGTTAATTTTTAGAAATATGATGGCATGTAGAATATCAATATGACTTCTCCTTTACCGCAAGTAATAAGTTGGTGTGGTGAATGGGTGATGCCACCAACTTAAAAAGTCTTAAAATGGTGAAAATCGAGAACCTCATCTTCTTCTCAGCAACAGAAAACTTAAAAGCTAGTAATTTAGCGTAGTATAACTGGAAAGATGATGAAGAAATTTTATCAGGTGGATGAGAACTACAAATGTGTGTATGGAAAGCAACCAACCACGAGGAGGAAACAGAAGGAGAAAAGGACTTTCCAAGGATTCTAGTCTTTAAATGCAACAAATGCGAACAAAAAGAGGGCATGGGTTCGCATATTTCGTGGAGGATCTCGTTAGAAACACACAAAGATTCAAATTACTTTTTATCGCCAACAGGAGAGACGAGGAAGAAAATTTGCATATACTCCAACAAGTGGAGGATTGAGTACGTGTGCAGTCCCATCCATTTCTACCATATTTGTGAGGTGCAATTGTATCAAGCCAAAAATCCAGAAGAGTGAAAGGATTGGGAATCCCTGTTAGGCCCATGTTTTGAATGCTCAAGGGTAGACTAATTTTTTCCCTAGAAAATGAGCCTCAGAAAGTCAAACCACGGGATCATCATCCTACTCTTTTAGGACAAAGAAAGCGTTGCCGATGTAAGGGTTGTATTAATAATCGATTTATAAAAAAAAACTTGTGTAAGTGACTTATGATCCCGTAAACATATTCGTGACAGTGATCGAATTCAATCTGATCCAACTTTTTTATACCCCAAAAAACACATTGATAAGGGTAATGACTGAATTCTATTCTACCCCTAAGTGTTAGTATAAAAAATTGGATTATTTTTATTCAAGTAAAATAGTCTATGAGCTAAATTGGCTCGTAATGAAATTTAAGGACTATTTTGATTTTGTTAAAATAGTTAGGGGACTAAATTAGCTCAAAACAAAGTTTAGAAACTATATTTCAGCTCTAATAAAGTAGTTTAGGAACTAAATTCGTCTTGCTCCTATATAAGATGAAACAAGAATAATACTCTATTAATTGTTGTAGCATAAGAGACCTTCCTGTATATTAGCGTGGCTTCAAATTCAGGGGAGGCTTGTTTGCACACGGGTTGACTTTTGCCAGAGAATGAGGGTCCGGTGAACTGGGGAATTGCGACCTCAAAGGAAAGAACAAATGGTTGACTGAGTGAGTGGGCTTTGGTTTAGCTGCTAAAGGTGTCAGCTAGTGATGTTGTGGGGGAGGAGGCCGAGAGATGCCGCACAAGTTATGGACGACGCCTGTGACTGACAAAATCTTTGTGGAGGCTTCCCCAAAAGTCAACCCCTTTCGAGGACAGGGACTGTTGTGGTTAGCTCTCTGAAAAAGTAAAAACCAATGAATTAAGGTTGGCCCACGCGTCTTGTGTGACGCAGCTATATCACGTGTGGAAGATCGAACTGCTCGAACCGTCGGTATCTTCCTTGCCACCCGGCCCCTGTAGCTAAATAACTAATCCAGTCCAAGTAGGAGAAAATCGGTAGGCTGTAATTAGTAGCCCGCGGGAACTTTTTTCTTTTCTTTTCCCTTCTTTTTATTTTATAATAAAAAAAATTTCTAGTGGTTTCAACTTGGGCATCACTGAAGGGCATGTGAGAGCAGACCCGGACCAGGGAATTTACAAATAATGAATATGAAAATGAGATATTCTTTCGAAACCTTGATACATTATTGTTCAGTTTTAGAGATATTCCAACTTACAGCTTCGCTTGGAAAGGTAATACTTGAGAAAAAATTTTGTGACAATTTTCTTTTACGTTCTTCTACCCTTTTTATGTAGTAGCTTGTATCCAATTACAAAACATGCTATTATAAATAACTAAATTTCTTTCCCACACATTTTTAAAAAAAAAAAAAAACTTGCCTTGTACACATTTTATTGGAGTTTTTGAATAACGTATCATGTATTATTATTTTTTAAAAAATTATAAACCTTTAAGACGATTTATGATGTCCACGGCGTTATTTTTTCACTTGTATATCAGAAACATGGGTATGTTATGGTGATTTCATCCTATCCTTTTTTTGTGAAATCTAAGATAATCTACTGAAAAATGATATTCTATTCAAAACACTACTTTATGCTATGAAAACAAAGTAAAGATGACATATTTTTACTTTCATATTTGTATCTATCATATAGACATGTCGTAATTTTTAATCTTTTTTTTGTAATTAAAATCTAATCTAATTAACCGATGGAATAGGCCATCCGGCATTCATGGACGAAAATAGGTTCTCTAGCATTCATGGACAAAATGTATGAATATAGGTGTCAATCATAATTCAATTATGTCAACTCATTCAAACACACTCACTAATAAGTAGATTTAGGTGTGCAACAAATTTTGAATGGGTTTACCCGGATGATTTAATTAAATATATTTAATTAGTGGATAATGGGTCAATTTGTATTATTCCTTTATATTCATTTAAAAATAATTACACATTCAAATTCAATTTTTTGTGGTTGTTAAGCTAATAAACTTGAATTTCTTAATGTCATTATTTCTTGTCAAATAACATAAAAAGAAAAGTAAATAGAAATTTAAGTGGGTCATAATCATATCTATTTATTTCCTAAAAATGCTTTTTAACAAAAGAATCTCAACCTAAAACGAGACCAATATATTATTTTCAAAGCTTCAAACTCAAAATACTTGCTCCTTAAGATGATATGAATTGGTTATCTTACACATTATATGATTAAAACTTATGTCATTTTTTTTTAGTGTAAATGAAAAGTCTTGAATTTAGAACCTCTTCCTCTCCCTAGATGCAAAGTTTTAGAATTTCTTAGTGTTATGCTTGGATCTTTTTTGATAACTTCAAACTTACGGATACCTAAGCTTAATGCACTAACAAACTAGTCCAATTAAAACAGATGAATATTTACTTACACAATTTGAGTTATATTAAAAACAGTGAATTCGTCTATGTTGAATAGCCCACAGTTTTTTTGTTCGAACATGGAAGCTGTAAACTACTTGTAAACTATGACTCGTTGAAGAAACATTATTGATTCCTTATAAATAATGATGTACTAGTGCTTAATACACTCCCAATGTGTATGCAATCAAAAAATACATGGTCATATATTTTAAATAAAAATTTTGTTACTGAAGCAATCCTTAATCTTTTAGATATTTTTCATAAAATAATTTTATATTGATAGTTACAATATTTAGGGATAGGTATGTTGAAAACATATACTTAAATAATTAAAAGTAAAAACAATCATGGGTAGTTAAAATAAAAATAATTTTTATAAGAGTAAAAAAGAAAATTTATAAAATAACAATAAATGTTAACCCCAAAATATAACATTACACGTGGTTGTTCAAAAAGATTATTCCAGGGAAAAACGGAATTTAGATCAACCGGCAAAAAGGCCCAAAAGAGCAATTTTCGGCGATAACCTCGAGGTGGAGCTCTGGACTAAAGTCTAAAACAAACAAATATGTGGGGAGCTCAAGTTTAGTCTGGCGTCGGACCGAGTTGGATTCTGTACGTCGCTGACGAACCCAAAACTTCAATTGAGGCCCAGGTACACTTTGTACAAACCCCAACTGAAGCGCCCAGGCCCAGTCGATGTTTCAGATTCTGTACCCGAAACCTTTTTTAATCGGTCCTGGTTGTCACCCATTTCCCATGGCCGCCAACACAAATTTAAAAAAAATATAAAAATATAAATCAATGATTGAATTGCGCAATGATGGAGTTCTGGAACAAATACTGCACGAAGATCAACCGAAGAAATACTACAAAGAGAGAGTTGCACTTGCACAAGAATCACTATGTACGAAAAACCGTACCCATGAGTAAATATTAACTGTGACTTGCAAGCACACTGTCATATTGAAATATACAACTGAATATTCACTACAACATATCAAATCAAAATCGTCTGAAATTTGAAAATTTTAAGATGGATAGATATATCAGGTAAAGCCTGAAGATCCGAATACTGAAATACGAATTGATGTGTTTGTTTATATATATACTAAAAGAAAAAAAAATACTCAGATTAGGATCCAAGACAATTCTCCGTCAAACTTGCATTTCTTACCCCTGCAGCAGTGCATCCTGAAGACACGGTTATGGGATTTGGAGACGTCAAAACGTCGCCCTACAAGCCATCCCTATCTCCACCTGAGGAAAAGTTGCATATTGATTGATTGTTAAGATTGTTTAGAAATTAGATATTTTGAATTCAAATTTCTCTTCTTTCTCTCCCCTTCCTAAAATCTCACATCTTCATTGTTGGGAAAAAAAAGTAAAGAAAGAAAGCTCAAAAGGGAAAAGAAAGAAAAGGCTAGTCTAGTAAAAGGTACTGTAAACAATGGAATCATATGCAAAATTAGGACCACGGGCAACCGTTCCTATCGGTTTTGTGCATATTGCACACCGCGTAACTTTATTTACACACAGCGTAATTTTATTTGCACAACGTGTAACTTTAGAACAAATTTTTGTAAACCCCACACACGTTGTTAAAAACGAGATACAAAAAGTGATCTGGACCGTATAATTTTTTTGAACAAAATCCTGACCGTCAACTGTTCAGGGACGGTCCTTCTGATGACCGTCCCTGCCCCGTCTCCGCAAAATTATGTCCAATTTGGTTCGCATCAATGCAGTCTATTCACAAAGAATGAAAGGAAAGAAAGAAACAACAAAGAATCTTATATTAGTCATTGCAGTAGCACTAGCAACAGCAGCAGCCGAACTGAAGGATAATGTACTTGTTAAGTAAGCGTTGAAGTGAACAATTGATCTTGACCATGATTAGGTGGACTGGTGGAGGTATACTTGTACATCCTCTTTTTTTTTTTTGGGTAAAGTACATCCTTTACTTTATTATTGTACATCGCCTTCTGTTCTGAAATTCCCAGCACAAAAACATTCTCATTCATCATCCCTGTCACCAGTATAATGGATCATTAATAATGGATCAGTAATGGATGATTATGATTAACCCAGGAAATCAGCAGGAAATTTCCCGCCCAAGTAGCAGAGGCAAAATGTAGGCGCCGCCTCATTTGAAAAACCACAAAGACGCGGTCTAACGTGGGCCACGAACACGTAACATGAACCTACCAATCCATGGGAAACAAGTCGGTGCCACCCCATTCTTAACTGTCACATACTCCAAGAACAGTAACTCCCCTCCCCTCCCCGCCGTCACCCCCACTTCCGAGTTTTGATTTGATAGAAGTTGTCTACTTCTCTAGCTCTACCCCTCGTTTTTCAGCTTAAAAAAAAAACCCTCGTCTTTCTTTTCTGAGATCCCAAGTCCCAACAAAGAATTCATCTAAGTACACCAGTCCATTTTCCTCTGCAACTCAACCACAGTTCTCTACTTTCTCCGCTCGATTTGCACAACCCCTTCTTTTTTTTTGGGGAAAAAGACTGAATACTACATCGGGTCCTTTTTGTTGTGAGCACGAACTTACTGAATATTGATACCGTCCGGCTACCAAAGAAGGTTAGGTGGGTGGGAATGGAGATGCAGCAGGAAGAGTGTACAACTCCAAAGAATCAAGAATGTCAAATACCCAAGGTCTTGGAGTGTCCGCCGGCTCCAAGGAAGAAAACGGATAGGAGAACCAAGCGAGAGCTCCCCAAGAACGGTTACTTCCAGCCTCCTGATCTCGACCAACTGTTTGCTATGGGGCCTGGAACTAGAAGAGGAGGTATTCTCCAAGTGTAAATTTACTAGTAGGCTTCCAAGTGTTTAGGAAGATTATAGGTACTTCAATGCTACAAGTAATTCTGCTTTTAGTAGTTTTTTTTTTAAAAAATTTTTACTAACAAGGGACAGGTGGGAATTAAGAACGAGAAGGATGCTGGGGGATTAAGACCCAAATTCTCTAATTGTGAGCCCTTAATTTCTGCTTTTAATAGATTGGGTTGGTCTAAAAATATTCTATAGTTGGAGACAAATCATTACGAAAAATTTCTCCCCTGTTTAATGGAGTGGCTAATCTTTTGTCCATGGAGAGGTCTTTAAATGTTTCCGAATTTGTGACACCTCCTTTTGAATTTTACAACGATCCATCTACGTATGGAATCATTGAGCTTTCGCTTAGTAGCCATTAAAAAACGATTAAATTCCTCCTTGGACCATAAAACGAGGATTTGAATTTCACCTACAGTTAAAAAATTTAAAAGAGATGCTAGAATAATCTCTTGCACAGCCTCCTTAAACTTTTTTAAAAGGAGGTGCTAGAATAATCTCTTACACAGCCTCTTTAAACTGCCTTTACGTAGGAACTCCGACCCTGCATGTCCCCAAGGTTAAAATGTTCTACGTCTGCGTAAAGAACTTTATGCATTATCGTGTTCAACATTGTACATTCCCAGTGAACTACTAATTAGCAAAGCCCCTGAATTAAGTTTGTTCTAAAACAAGCATCCTACACTTTGACATTTGCAAAATTTGATGCCCTTGAGCTTCGTACTAAGGAATCCCTTGCCATTGAACTCCCGAGTTGCTAACAAAAATGACAACCTTCTAGCGGGACTAGTTTGCACGTAGTCTACCAGATAGCTGTTCTATACCACTTCATATGCAATTTCAGCACTTCGAAGTTAATACACACCCAAAATTACTAATTAATAGATGTTTTAAGTAAAGTATCTCATATTCTCACCTGAAGCTTTTATGTCAGCAAATAAATGGGTACTTCAAAAAGAAGATACCGGTTGAATTTAAGTATTTGGGATGAAACTTCAGTAAATTGCTAAATTTGTTAAAGCAACCCTCCAAAAAGAAGACTTTGGCTACCATTTACTCCTGATTATTCAGTACAGGTCACTGTGAGTGAGTTGGTCTTTATTTGATTTCCTCTTCTCCATGCAAAAGCTTTTACGTCATGCAACACACTCCTACATGCTAAAAAACAGATACTAGTAAGTTGCGGGTTTGATCCAAAAAAAATAAAATAAAAATGAATGGACGTTATAAAACACAGTACAGTTAAGTAATCTGATCAACATTCAGCACAGTAAGAATAAATCGAAGTTGGAACCATCTTGGAGAATGTATAAGTGAATACCGAGACCAACCAATGAAAAGAAACCTTAAGAATGATTACAGCAATGAAATTGAGGATTAGAGAGAAGAATTCCTAGCCCTTATTGATGTGATGAATAAGATGAGAAAGCATGCATGCCCATGCTGAGTAACAAGTAAAATCAAACTGAATTGAAAACTGAATAGTTGACACAGGCCATGCCACCGATCATGTTGAAGAATAATAAATGCCTTAGGCTTAAGATCTTTGACCTTACCAAATTTTTGGTGATAGCTTTCAGAGCAAGAATTCTAGGAATGCTCGGGATGTGGATATTTGGGCTTGGTCATGTGTTGTGTTGGATTTAGGTTGCTTGTTGCGCATTTTAGATGCTTCATTTGATGGCGCAATGTCTCAAAACACACACTCACACACACGTTTGTGTGTGGTTCCTTGAGCTTACCTAACATGGACGAGAGGAGGCACGTACCTTTTAATTGGTGACCCCTGATTTTGAGAAAGCTACATCCACGTCCACTACAAACTTAACAAAATTTCACGACAAATTTCTTGCAATCCAGTTTCAGTCCCCTTTCCAGCTGCACCGCTCTCTCTCACCAATAATCAAAGGTAGATCAACGGAGTACTGTTACTACTATTGCTTGCACCCTAAATCTCTATTCTGGGATCGAGTTACTCCTAAATTAGTTTATAAATTCAGTTTTGCATACTTCTTTGTCATATTTCTTGTCCCGACCAGAGGTGAGGGGTGTATATAGGCCGATTTTTATTTGGTAATTTTGAAACAGTATAATATATATATTGGAAATTCCACAGTTACTCGAGAAATTTGGATTAATCTAACTTTAGTATGCATTTCCAAACTACTCTACCAAATATTAGAGTTTCGATGTATTCTGATTTTGTTTATCTCCGAATCATGAACACCACATAATGGCGGCAGTTTGTACTTGCATAACGTGCAAGAAGATCAATAATGTTTGCATCTACGCTCATGGAGCCGTATTAGCTTAGCTGAGGGAATCAGTACTCGTATTGCCTTGTCTCAAAGCTGTCCAGGGGAATGATCATATTCATTGTGAAGATTTTTTTCCCCTGAAAGAATTGTGATGGTGTTTATGGATGTAAAAACAAAAAAAAAAAAAGAGTGATGGAGGTAAACCACACATATCGTAGTCATATAATTAATTATTTACAAGTGTGCTTGCTATTCACAGTGTTTGATTGACAGTTGGTTTAAATGAATGTCTTAGTCATGAAGTAACTACCTAAGGAAGGTGGCCCAACACCAACAGGGTTGCGTCTATTTATTCAGTACGATTGAACATTAGATGCGAAGTTAAACAGGGAGGAGATAAGAAGGATAGGTATGGTAAAAGTCTCATCCTACAACTACCGACCAGCGAATATAGCAGTAAGATGTACCGTCGTATCATCCCAGTTTAATGAAAACATTAATCATACAAACATCTTTATTGCAGGCCTTAAAATTCAAGTGACGGGCTTAAGTGATAAATACTTAATAAACTTTCTTGCCTTGGGAGCTAACAATGCACGTAATACTACTGCTACTTTCTTTTTCAGGGAACGGGAAGAGGAGGGGAGGGAGAGGAAAAGCAACACGGGGTGGATTTGGCATTCATATTAATTCTGTGGATTTGGTATCCATAAAGACAAATTTGTTTATCAAAAAAGAGCCGGTGGTAGCAGGGAGGTTGGAAACGATCCGATCATGATGGAACAGAGTCGCGCACCGTCCCTATCCAACAGGCCGATGCTATAATAGACTCGTATTCTCATCGTACCATGGCTTGTATTTCATTTTTGACAAGGAGAGTTCTGCTTCTGCGTGGGGGTTTTCTTTTTCTTTTCCTAAGAGTTTGTGTTGGCTAGACTTTATTCTGTTGCCTGCCTGATAATAATATATATTATTGTGTTCTGTTGACGAAGCTAAGTCAGATTCTTTTGCTGCCTTTTTTTTTTTTGTTTCTTGAAACCGGTAGGCCTAATGCATTCGTCTCTAGGACGTTCGCCTGGCGAAATGTGTCGAGTTCTTTTGGCGCTGCTCAAAAATGCTTATCAGCTTTAGCTTACGCCCTACAACAATAATATTAGTATTCTATAGTTGGGGAATAAAGTCTGATAATTAATGGCCACCTGACTCGACTCTTGTAGCATTCCTCTGCCTTTTAACTTATTGGTACGAGAATGTCAGGCATTCCTACATCAATCGTTTGACTTAAATTCCGGCCACATATTATTGGTAGATTAACAGACAGAACCCAAAGGCGTGGTAATATAGCTAGGAAAGTTATTAATAAGCGTACGTGGTTAGTTACGACTAGAATAAAAAGATACCCCGCAAAAAAAATCCTTCTGAGTTTATTGCACTGCACAGCAATATTTACGACGTTCATGCGGGCAGAATATCTAGAAGGCTAAACGCATTTACACCTGTCAGGTTGGTATCGAAATCACACCATGTTACCAGAAGTAGCCAGAGATTTTCAAAATTTTTGACTCTAAACCTTGGCATTTGGGTAATCACTCGTTTTCGAGGGAGCAGAGCCATTTAATTTGTGGAATTAACATGTAAATTTGAGAGCAAAATCGTCTTGGTTACAAGGACCAGCTGACAGCACCCGAGGGAGAAATCTATGTCTTATTGCCTTACTTTATCATCACTCGAAAATTCAGCATGACCAACTGTGAAGGAAAGCAGACAAGATGATGACCATCTCAACTGCAAAATAATTAACCCCATGAACTTTCCAAATTTATATGTATATTTTTTTAACCCCTCTTTTCCTGTTCTGAATCTCCAAGGTAATCTTACACTAACTCAAATCATGGCTCCTTATAAATAACCCTCCAGAGCACCTGTCTCTAACACACATGCACACTTCAATTCGGAGCTGAGCGGCTCAAAATCCATCTTCACTCCTGTAACTCTCCAGTTTCATCTGTTAAATGAGAGGAAGAATGGCATTCCACCATTTTTCTCCGCCGCATTACTTACCAATCCTATTCTTTGTTTGTTGTGTCGTATCCCTGTTGCCTAAGCCTGCACTGTGCGCGACGAGGCACTACACGTTCAATGTACGTCTTATGTAACGAAATTTAGCTGAAAGAACCTTCTAGCTTCACTGATTCTGAGTTGTGCAGTGTACGTCAAACCATAATTTTCTTGAATTTTGCTGGGGCTAATTATGTTTTCGTTCATGCATGGTACGTAGATTGTACAGCACAATGTGACCAGATTGTGCCACACCAAGAGCATTGTAAGCGTGAACGGGCAATTTCCAGGCCCTCGCCTGGTAGCAAGAGAAGGTGATCAACTCATCATCAAGGTGGTTAACCATGTAGCAAACAACATAACCATTCACTGGTATGGCAAAAGAACACCAACAAATTATTCATTAAAACTACGTATTAGCTAGTACGTTGATTAATCGTGCAGTAGTCATTTAAAAAGGGGAAATGCAACGTAACCAAAACATGTATGGTTTTTGTTGATTGATGTATAAGAAGGCATGGAGTCCGGCAACTCAGGACCGGTTGGGCTGATGGACCAGCGTATGTAACCCAATGCCCGATTCAAACTGGCCACACATACACCTACAACTTCACACTGACGGGGCACAGAGGCACTCTCTTCTGGCATGCTCACATTTCTTGGCTCAGGTCCACCGTGTACGGACCGCTTATCATCTTCCCCAGGCGCAATGAATCTTACCCCTTTGAAAAGCCATACAAGGAAGTTTCCATTTTGTTTGGTAATCAGCCACGGGCGCAATATAAACAACTAGTGTATAATTTGTTCATGCATGCAATTTGATTGTTAATTTCTCGGGAGTTTCTACTCTGATGCAAGACTCGACATGTTCTTTCTTGGTTCTCAGGAGAATGGTGGAATGCAGACACGGAAGCCGTAATCAGCCAGGCTCTTCAGACAGGGGGTGCCCCAAATGTTTCCGACGCCTACACCATCAATGGGCTTCCAGGACCCCTCTATAATTGTTCCCATAAAGGTATGATTTCTTTATGTTTATGATGACATTCCTACTTGCCAGCGTGATTGTCTTTTAAGGCGTTCTTAAAGGATATAGGGACAGCTTCTTCCGAGATATTCATCTCTATATAACTCTTTTGTTAAATGACCGATTGTGGCCTCCTAACATATAATAATTACGAGAACCAACTGTACTACATTACACCTTGTTATTATTGTACTACTGGTCTTCAAATAAAAAACTGGTGGTGTCCGCCTCTGAATGATCATAGCCTCTCATGGCCATGGGTATGGTAAGTGGTACCGGAATGCAGCTTTCATAATTGAAGCGCCATCCATGCGCAGCGCCGTTGTTGTGGCCGCCTCCAATTTGGAGGTCGCAACTTAGTTTGTAAAAGACTAGACCAAGTAAGCATTTGTTTGCTAGCAAGACTGCAAAAAGGTTCAAGGGTTTCGTTTCCCCTTTCTCTGGATGTCTCTTTTACACAACTAACGCTACTTGGCTTAAAACACTCCGACAAAGGTCATTCTAAACAAATAAAAAATCTACTTGTGGGCAATTTTTGTCGCTAACATTTATGACAAGAAGATGCCACCGCAATAACCCACGGTCCATGAAAGGAGAGGTACACTTCTTCTGTTCTTCATGTTTCACCGCTATTTCTTTAGCCTTTAGACTTTGATTTTTTTTTTTATTATTTTGAATGTATGTATGTGTAATAGTGTGGCCCTGTCGATTTTTTTTTTCTTTTTTGATAAAAAGCAAACATTGAATGTGAGTTGTTTCGGTAGAAGATTACTTAAAAAAAAAATTGGAATAACACTCTTAACACTATCTAATATATGTAAAATAAAAAAAAATGTCTGTAAAGATAAAAAAAATTGATTAGAAAAATGTATTTATAATATATTGCAAAAATTTTTGAATCATACTCCAACTCTAAAATGCATTTCATTTCTGGAGGTAATAATATATACACTGACAACGAATATACTTTCAGATTGAATACAAGACATGTTTAAAAAAATTTAAATTTCAAATTAAAATTAAAATTAGTTATCATACATGTAATTATACACTAATAGTATATATACTATCAGTGTATTGAAAAATTAATCCTTCATTTGTAACCCCTTATATTTAGTACAGCCATTGTACACCTGAAAGCACAATGACAACTGGATTGAGACAAAATCGAAGCTGAAGAACTTAGTTAAATCAAATCAAGTTTGAAAGCTTCCTTATGCCTGAATCAATACGGAAGACCGCCCTTCAAAATCTCATACGAGTCTAAAGAATCTTACTACTTGATGTTCAATTAATACCTTTCAACGTTATACTGGGGAGATTTTGCATTTTGCCTTCTCCCATACCTGTTTGCTTCCTTAAAAGACATATGACTTGTTTGAAATTAAAATCCATTTCTGGCATGTTTGCTTTCCAGATACATTCAAGTTGAAGGTGAAACCAGGCAAGACGTACATGCTACGCCTGATAAATGCAGCAATGAATGACGAACTATATTTTAGTATAGCCAACCATTCGGTCACTATTGTTGAAGCCGATGCTTTATATGTCAAACCGTTCAAGACTGATGTAGTTGTTATAACCCCAGGCCAGACCACCAATGTGCTTCTGAAAACCAAGCCAACCTCTCCAACTGCCACCTTCATCATGGCTGCCGCACCCTACTTTACAGGGCAAGGTACCATTGACAATTCCACTGTTGCCGGGATCCTTGAATACCAACACGACGCTTCCATTGCAAACAAAACAGTCGTAAACCCAACCCTGCCTGCAGTGAATGCCACCAGTTTTGTTGCAAACTTCACCAGGAAATTCCGTAGCTTAGCCACAGCCAAATTTCCAGCAAACGTTCCACAAACAGTTCAAAAGCGCTTTTACTTCACCATAGGACTCGGAGCAAGTCCTTGCCCTGCTAACACAACCTGCCAAGGACCAAATGGCACAAAATTTGCAGCTTCAGTAAACAATATTTCTTTTGCTCTCCCATCAACAGCTCTTCTGCAATCCTACTTTTTCGGTAAATCAAATGGTGTTTTCACCACTGATTTCCCAACTCAACCCACAAATCCATACAACTATACTGGAACACCGCCTAATAACACAATAGTTACCAATGCAACCCGGACTGTCGTGTTACAGTTTAATACAAGTGTCGAGGTAGTGTTGCAAGACACTAGCATTCTGGGGACAGAGAGCCATCCTCTTCACCTGCATGGTTTCAACTTCTTCGTCGTTGGGGAAGGGTTTGGAAACTACGATCCAAACAAGGACCCTGCCAACTTCAACCTGGTGGATCCAGTGGAAAGGAATACAGTGGGGGTTCCATCAGGTGGCTGGCTCGCCATTCGGTTCTTTGCAGACAATCCAGGTACCTAGCATGAAAAACAAGATGCAACTCTTAACAGAAATTTATTCAACATCAGACCAGATCAATGGATTTTCAAGTACTAAACAAAACACATTGACATGCGGTTATACTGATCTTTCTCTGTTGAGCTAACTAACTTGTCCTGATTGTTTACCTTGTCAAACAGGAGTATGGCTTATGCACTGCCACTTTGACGTGCACACAAGTTGGGGTTTGCGAATGGCATGGATTGTACTCAATGGGTTCCTCCCTAATGAAAAATTACCACCACCTCCTTCAGATCTTCCATCATGCTGATTGGGTCCCCTTAATTTACAATTTTCCTTGAGTGTTTTTGTTGTACTTTCTGCCCCATAAATTTGCTTCATTTGTTCAATTATGAGACAATGCCTTTCAACTGCATGTTATTTTCGTTAGCCAGCTACGAAAGCTGTGCAATAAACCAAGTCATAGGATACATTAGGGTTTAGAATCATTCCGTGTCATTTGTCAAGCTCCCTACTGCAAGGATCCGTTTTCATGCTGTAAATTAATTTGTGCTTCTGAAACAAGTATTGCTGAAGTCTGAAGCACGTCTCTACCAGGGGTGAACTGAGAACATTTCTATGTCATTTCATGTCTTCATCTTAAGGTTCTATTTCATTGGAGATGAACCATCTTCTCATGCAAAAAAGTTTGGAACTCTTATTAGTATTGTAGTTGAAGCTGTTCCAGAAATTCAATGGTTTATGAAATTCTGCATTAGAGCGACAATACTAACACTGATTTAAAGCTATGAGGCTGACTAAAAAATATTGTCAATGAATCAAAAGTTACCCTACTGCCAAATACTAAATGAACTTCTTATTGGATTACCTCATTGTTTTGTCAATCTCTGCAAGAAAGGAATTGCAAGTAAAAAAGTATTGAAATATTCTCATCTGTTCAAAGAACATCAACACCATTAATTAGCATGGGGGCCCGTGAAAAATAAAACATACGAGTCTGTTGGAAGACAATAAGTGTGATTGGCTTATCATGAAAAAAGATGCAAAAAGAAAAGGAAGAAAAAGATATAGAAAGTACCTGGCTCAGAAGAATATTCATCTCCGAAAAAGCTAAAATTGATAGTGAGAAAAACACAATTTTTTTAAGCTATATCTGCAATTCACAGCACATGCACCAGTAAGTAACTAAAACTTGCAATTCCACCATAAGTTGTCAACCCCAAATTTGTCTCCTCTGCATAAATTCAAATTCAACTAAGAAAAGGCCACTTGAATCTAAGAAAATCAATAAAGCATCAAATGAAGCACCATGTCAAAAACCAATCAAGTACAAGACTGGTCCAAAAAGCATGATAAATGACAAGAATTTGAAATTTATTCACAAGATTTAAGGAGGACAGAAAAACAAAAAGAGAACAGGCCAAAATGTTAGGCACATATAAAAGCCCTGCAGTCAAAAAAGTTTTCTGAAGAATTGAAGTGGAAAACTTTGTATGAAAAGATTTTTGTTTCATGCTATCATTCTGGCATAGCAAAATTACAAATACTCGAAACAAAGGATGACATGATCAACCAATCTAAGAAAAAGCTGAAATGCAAAAAAAATGGACAAAAGAAAGGATTAAAATGAGAAGCTTCATTCGTCTAGTTAGTAAATACATACAAACATCAATTATTAAATAATGTACATAAACTGCTCATGTTCAAAAGAACTGGATCACAGCATAAGCATGGAAAAGTACTGCTCGAACTCTTTATCAATGGTTAATTTCTTGGCGCCTTGTTGAGTATCTGCATTCAGATAATGTAAAAAATTTCACGTTAAGTGCATGCTGGTCTGTAATAAAGAAATGATTTAGGCAGAAAGGAACAAAATAAGACAGTTCAAGTTACATGATCACCAAAGACCTAGCATTCAATAATGTTGACAAAATAAAACATGAGAAGAATGGTCTTTCAGCTTAACATGGTTACCTTGGTTGAGAGTCCATCTTTCAGAAGAAAGAACATAATTATTTGGAGTCGCTCCATTAGAATAAAGCATTTCTTCAAGTTCCTTGTCTGTGTATCCTTCAAAACTAGCTCTGCATTCTAGACAGCTGCAATTGCTGTGACTTCCAAATTCCAGGAGGTGCTCCTCATAATTCAGGGATGACTTCAGGCCTATATCATGATAGAGAAAATCATGCTTTTTGCCAGCAGATGGCGATTCCAGAATATGGGAACTTGATTTCATTATGAAACTGCTCTTGGAAGAATTTTGGGCATGCTTAGAACAATTGCCTCCACAGGTAACAGAAGAATTTATAGGCTTGTCAGATGAATATTCTTTGAAATATCCATGACCAGCTCCTACTTCAGTTTCATTAGACACAGAAATGCTCGAGTCAGCATCGGCAGCAATACTGTTACTATCGTTGGCAGACTCTTGTTCTGACTCCTCAGCAGTTGACATTCCATTTAACTCCCCTTTATCTATTACATCTGAGTCACCATTAGCAGGAAAAGTATACTCTGAAGCAAAGCCTCGACTTAGCCATTTAAGCTTTGATGGAGGTGTGCCTAATTCTTCTGCTTGCAATTTCCGTTTCCTATCCATGAAAAGAATGCTGGTTTGAAACACCTCCTCAATCGGAACACTGGGAGAGTGAAAATTGTGAGGAAAACTGGATATGGAAGCTTGTAACGAGGGTTAAAAAAAAGGAGTCAATCTCTTCCCATTTAGATTTTGTAATGCTATTTGGTCAGCTCATGCAAGCATGAGAAGAGGAGCAATGTGATTTGGACGGCTCTGTTATCAAATTGTAGCTAGGTGAACGAGGAAGATCAGAATCATAAGCATGCGAGGAAGTCAGCATCAAAATTCAATAGTAGACATCTATAAGCATGGCAGAGTCTCCTTGTCAAATAAGTCAGCATTAGTTTGAATTATATGCTTGAGAACTAAGATAAATAAAGCATTGCATTTATAGCACCTCCTAGAGACCTTAAATGAATTAGCTATACCACCTCAAAAGATGGGGGAAGAAAAGCAAAAAAGAGGTTACACCTATGCATCATCATACTACAGACCTCAAGACCACTCAAATATGTAAGGCCACTTATGAATGCTACATAATAATCTTCAGCAACCAACCTGTGATTGAACCTTCTTCTTCATCTTCTTGATTTACATATTAAAAAAAAATTGCATCTGTTACCCCACTGGTTGGTTTTCAAGGAACAGCATGAATTTAAAATGGTTGCACAAGCTATTTTAAGGTCTAATATATTAGTCCTTTCTTCCGCTCAAGATTATGCAGCTAAATTAAAAAATTCACCTGTCAATGCCTATTGTAAATTCAAATGCAACATTGTTCATCATTCTTCTAGATCAATCTAGAAAATTTTCAACCCATTTCCATTTAAGATAATGCAACAAGACCAGTAAAATTCTGAATTTATCATTAAACAAGTACGGAAACTCAGGAAATATCTTATAAAAGGAATCGTATTCGTTTTTGACAGACAGTAAACTTCCCCAACATTTAAGAAAAGCCTCGAAATCTCATTCCAAAGACGCGGAGGTTGCGGACATGTGTAAAGCACAATGTTGGGGTAAAGGAGCAATTTCAATAGGAAAGCTGATACGGAAAATGGCACTGATATGAATTCACGTTGATATGCTTTAAGATGAGTTGAAGTTGACGATTTCCATATAACGTGAGAATAGTGAAGGTTTAATTAATTGAAGTTGATGATTTCCATTCTGGTGCCATATGGTAAGACACATATCGGCTAGTATAACTTATTTGTCACCAAAATGGAAATCGTCAACGCCAATTAATTGGTAATATCCGGCCGTCGGGATTAAACCTTCACTCTTCCTTTCACTCACAGCATTCACATCATTAAACAATTGATCGATTAACTTCAGTCCAACAAAAATTCATATCTCCAAACCCCAGACCCAACCCAGCAGAAGCATGATAAATTCTCGATCCCAACAACAAATTTTCAACGAATCCGACCAAGAAACAGTTCACCAAGACACAGCTCAACTTGCAAGATTTAGGACTACTATTAAATAGCTCCCTCAACTTTGTGCTTATAGTGCTGAACAAGCTCAAGGCTTTTATCCAAAGGAGCTTCCTTTGTACAATTTTTTTTTTTTTTTTTTAGGTACATGCTTGCACCAAGATATGTTCGGGGGAAGAGAAAGAGAGGAATCACAAAGCACTGATTAAACAAAGGCAATAAACACAGTAGGAAAGAAAAGGGTACAACAATTAAAGAAACCACAAATGGAAATCAAACCTGTTGGTTTCCGTTGTGCAGATGACATTCTCCTCCATTAGAACTCCGAAATCGGAGTTCAAAAGAAACAAAGCGAAATTTATGACAGTGCATAAAGGAAAGTGAAGAGTTCAATGATAGTGATGAATCCGTGAACAGCACCACTGCAAAAGTTAGACAATTTCTGTTCGGGCCATCTGACATGGGCATCCAATCATGCATCAGATTACATTATTGTTTTATAATAATAATTATTTTAATGTTGTGTATCCATTGGCCACCAATCAGATTAATGTAGAGATTCATAGGCAAAACACAAGTACGGGACCACGTCCGTGGGCCTGCCTTGCCCCTATTGCCAGAGCAGATTTACCTCCTGCCAGAGCAACTTCTTTTTAAAAGGCAAGACAACCCCCAGCGCCCGAAAAAAAATCACAATATACATAAAGCAAGCAAAAATGGTGTTAAAAATATTAGATAAATCTTCCATCGTCTGTTGGCAAATGTGTTTTCTTGAAGAAACTCCGCCCAAAACTGGATTAGATTAAAGTCTTTTTTGGATTAAATTACAGCTGAGCCACAAAAGTTGGATCAATATTACTAATCTACAACTAATTCATGAACACTAATAAATAGTCAGACTAGATTCAAAACTATAAAAAAAAAAACGCTTCAATATCTCTAATTTCTAATATTTTAATTTTAAACTTTATTTATTTCACCAATAGATAAAATATTATTATAATAGATGAATCGGTCCATCTAAGCAAAATTTGTAGAATGGTTGGCAGAGTTATCATGCTATACTGGCTGGGGGAGAGAAAGGTCAAATTACAAGTAGTGTCACGCAAGGGCATTCACTCCCATGAAGTCCCATCCGACTTTTTGTAGAAAAAAGAAAAGAAACAATTATCCATCCAACCGCTCACTCTGCCTAGTGTTACTGTTAGTTCCCTCGCCATCCCTTCACTCCGTCCGCGCTGATACGACAGTGAATTAATTAATAGCTGTTTGACAAGAAATTATTACCTCCTTTCTTTTTCCTTCTCTTAATTAACCTTTTTGAATTTTAATTTTGGGATAATATCAGAAACCTACACTGAGTTTCTCTTAATATCACTTGACGCCCCTAAGGTTTTAAAAATATCAATTACCTCCCTTACTTTTGTTATTTGTGCAACAAAATTTTTAAAAACCCTAAAGCACCCTTTCACTTGTTAAATAAAAATATTCCTGAACTACTTTATTCATTTCAAGGAAACCATCGCCTTAAAAACAATGTCTTATAGTATTACCACATCACAATGCTATACCACAAAAGAATATGAATTTGAAAAATAAAAAAGATATTTAAAAAGAAACACACTTGTATCAATTTAATTAATTCTATATGCTCAAAACTGATTTCTTATGAATTTATATTTTTTTTCAACATCTTCTCAACCCTTACTCAAACCATTAAATTATGCCAATTATTATAAAAATCAACTCAAAATAAACAAATAAATCATACCCCACTTTATCACAGTTACAAAAAGTAAAAGATAAATAAAATTTAATTTATTATAATTTACAAATAAAATATTGCATAATCATCCAAAAAGTACGAGTGGGAAAGAATGATGGAGAAAAGAAAAAGGAAGAAAGTGACTCTCATTTTTTTAAAAATTTTTGAGCCCCATTTATTTGATATGTTGTAAATTATGTGTCAAGTCTTTTTACAATTACTAGATCATATGGCATCAGTATCGGTTTACACACCCGGCTCAAGATATTATGAATTTTTGAATCAAAAGGCCAAGGAATCCGATTTTGCCATTAACGCAGCATAGAATGACACAGCACCCCATCCCGGCATCCTAGCTCTGAGTCTCTGACAAAGGCCAGTTCTGACCACCGTTCCGGAAGGTTCACGGTCATATTAGGCCAAAAATATTTATGGGACTCAAATCACTCCTTGTAACTCGATTTTTACGTCATGTGAGATCCATAAAAATGTTGTTCTAGTGTTACTCGCTGTTATTCTATTATTACACCTTGTACAGATGATGTTATACCGTGTGCAAATGGTGTTACACCTTCCGGAACGACAACCGTTCCAGCCCCGGATCCAGTTTTAATAATGCATTCATCAATCACATTTCAGATGCTCATCAAACAAAGGAAAATGGAAGCCCCATATCAAACTCTCCCATTTCAGAGCCGGGACCTAAATTTTGCAACAAATTCAATCAAAACATCAATTAAATCAATTATGATTCATACACTTCCTGAGAGTCACAACATTACAACATCTTTAAGTTACAATTTTTGGCCTATCTCTTCTACTTGAAGTTGCTGTGCTGTTAGCCTGGAACTGTCATTTGTACATGATTGTATGAGGACTGTACTTTTGAAAAAAAAAGGGTCATAAGAAGGAGGGCCTATTTTACATCTGACTGCTTCAGAAATCAGTCAACTTTGACTACTTCCGCAACAACGTGGAGTTTGAGGAGCTACACAAGACAAACTCTTTTTTAATGGTTGTATTCCCAAAAAGAAAGCTCGCGGACACCAGAATTTGAATATCATCAACGAATGATATAGGACCTGCTGCCTTTCCTCCAATACTACCAGCAGTACAAAATCATTGTAACTCCAAGCTCTACATACGTCTAAAATGATGTCCCTGCTAACTTATCAACTCCCGTGCGGAAACGAAGGCCAGAACCGATCTGCTCTGAGGTGGGACATACCCAGCAAAAGATATTTGGACCTAAAACCTGCAAGTCAAGTAAATCACGTATAAATGCCTAGAAAGCTAAGACCATATCTCGGAGAGCATGTTGTACCATGATATCTACAGTATTAGTTAGTAAAGTTCTATGCACAAAAAGCCTGATCTGATCAGCCAAATGAATTGCCTACTCTAGGCTCTCTTATTTGCTACTAAGAACAAGAGTAGAGAGAAACGACTCACTGATATCATATTCTCATAAGCACCAAGATCATATGGATGTGAATACAGATAACCTCCTTTTTCAGCAAGCCACATAGCTCTCACACCTTCATGGTACTGTACGGTAAAAGAGGTAGGAAGTGGTCATCAGACTTGATCAGATGCCAGATAGATGAAAAAAATTACGATCACCACCATTTGCAAACCTCTATTGTGGTCTTGTTTTGCAGAATAAGATAAACATGCCAAAACATAAAGATGGTCAGCGCAAGAGTCAATGGCACCAGCAGGAGCCCTGAAATGACCTGAAGGCTAAACTGTTCAAGTTGAATGCAAGGATATGCAAAATTATAACTTGTTGAAATATAGATACAGGAAGAAGTTACATATGCAGCTCTAAAAAAGCCTTCATTTTGCTCTTCATCTGTCATATCAACAGTTAGGCTACCGCAAAGCAAAACCTGAAATAATAAAGAGCAAATAAAGAGATTCAGAAGACTTGGTGAAGAAAAAAGGAGGAGAGGGTAAGAAGAACAAAATCCGCATTCAAATTAAGGCATGTTCGACCACAGGCCACAATAATTAAATGTCAACTAATAGGTAAATAAAATGAAGCACGTGCACAGAATAGAAAAATAAGAATCTTTTACTGAACTGAAAGAGATATATTGACATACCAGGGAGTATATGCATGAAACAACGGCGTAAACGATGAAGATGAAAAAAGTCTTATAGTTCGCATGGCCGACACAATTATTCAACCACACGCAATGGTGATCCTTAAATTCAAGAGGTAGCACTTTAAGGCAATATCCAGGACATTCAAGAAAAGGCATAAAGAGTAAATAGACCAGGCATACCATTCGCAACACACATCGGTTACATACACGGCAATGATGTGCACGTGGAGGTTTATGGAGGGCACACTTCTGGCAGTATCTCAAATCCCCACCCTGGCAGAAGAGTTAGTGGAAATCGTCAGGTTGATGAAATTCAAGTCAAGCTTGTAACTTTATGCTCCAAGTCCAACTTATTGATTAGTAATAAACTCATTGCATGTTAGGCATATATCTTAGTTCATATTGTGGTTGTGTTGACATTTTCCTCAATCCTAATTTCATACCTGCCAGTGGATATAATACCAAAACGATCTGCAATAAATAACAGAAAACAGGATTCATATGATCTATCGTACTTCAATGTCAAAAGAGAAAGTCCCAATGGTGATACTGGAGTATGCGAAAGAGAGAAAGCCATGCGACATCAATATGTACCTCCTCCACAACCTTGTAAGCATTATGAAATTAGCAAACAAGAGGTGCTGTATGGTGAGATCACAACCTCACCACAGATAACCCAAGGTTAGAAAAGCAGAAATCAAGCATACTTGGAGTCAATAATGAATAACAGAAACCAAAAAAGTGAACTGACCACAAGAGCCAGATGAAAAACGACACTATGGCCACCAGATAATCAATAATTTCAGTTTAACATTTATGTAATTCAAAGTAGCTCAAACGAACATAACATTCCCAAAAGTCCGGACTTTCTCAAACAAAACAGATGCTGAGGCCCCAGGATCTAGAGGTCCTGGGTCAAATCCCCCTTCCCCTATCCTGCTTCCTAAATTCCAACCCTCCCCTGCTAGGGGAAGAAAAAAGGAAAAAAAAAAAAGAAGAAGAAGAAGAAGACAGAACATAAAATTCCTCTATTTACACGGCTGTGCTGCTGCCAGTCCACAAACAATGATCAGCTCAATAGTCCAAAACCAATCCTTGTAAGGAAGCCCTTAACCACCAAACCTAGTTCGTACCCCACAATCCTCAATGCTGATCCAATATGGAAAAACCCCAACAGTTTGAGAAAATATCACATTAGTAATGTCCCATAATTTTTTCAACATTTATAACACAGAAAAGAAGATTTAGATTAAGAAAAACAAAAGCACAGACACTGGCATAGACTACAAGAAAATGCCAGGCAACAAAGCAACAAAAATAGAGATTATTTTAATTTACGGCCATATTGCTGCAAATTTTAACTGACATTCAATTAAAGGAAAAAAAGGGAAACCGAATTATCACATCAATCATCAAAGACAGAGTCTTTTTTTTTTCCAAGTTAATTTTACCCAAGTCTTTGCACTGGAATATAAACAATAAAAAAACTGAGATATTACACAAACATATACTACTGGGTATGTAGAGGAAAGTTTGGTGACCTTGCGCTTGATCTCATGCATAGGGGTATCGGCGTCCTCAACGTCCGGTACATAGGAGGCGGGAATCCGACCTGGGTCGGTGAAGATCGCTAGAGCATACGTGTAGACACACATGAGGGCTAAGCAGGTGAAAACGGCCGCGTTTAATAATCCGGGAGAAGACCCGAGTCCGAACCACTGATCTATGAAGATGAAGACCGTGGAGAAGTAGATGTAAACAATGGCAGCTACTATGACGCAGACGTGAAATGAGAACCTGCAGCCGCGCTTCATTCTCTCCCCTCCTCAGCTGTTGCTCAACTTTGGAAAGGTGGATTAAGGAGGATGGACTGCTCGAGACACCGGCGTAATGAGACTTACGACGGTGTCTCCGGTGCCGGTGCGAACCAGCTGGGTTTTATTTCTTGAATTGAAATGTACGTTTACCGCATTTTGTTAGCCTTTGCATTAAGTCATTAACCACTAATTCGAATAGGAAAGGGTAAATGGTTAAGCGGTGGGCCGGTTGGGGTGATCTAGATGACGCGGTGGGCTGGGGTGGGGCCGGTGGAGAACGGAAATTGGGTCTGGAATTTTCGTATTGCCCCTCGCTCTATTTGGCCCTTGCACTCGTAGGAAGCATCAACTATTCTTTTGCCGACAAGTTGAAAAAAAAAATTGAGGACTCCAAAAGGGCTCTGACACCGACGACTCAAGTTTTAATTTTTAAAAAATAAATCTAAAATTGGTAAACATTACCCCGTAGTAGGGACAAATACTAGTCGAATCGAATTCAAGTAGTATTATACTCGAGTTTAACTCAAACATTGTTGACACCTTACTTGACTCGAACTCAAGTTCGGGAATAGATGATTGAACTCGATTCATTGAAATGATAAAAAAACTCAAACTCAACTTGATATGGCTCGAGTGAAGATCAAGGCATATTGAGTTTAAGTACTTGATGCTGTTTTCAAGCAAAAAAGTTTGATCATATTCCATTTTTGAATCTTCAAATTCAAAACCTGGAGAATGAAATTGAACTGTATCTACTTCAAATTCTATTACCTTTTTGTCATTAAAGAATTTTATTAAGTATACAAACCAACTTGTAAATTAGTTGAAAGCATAAACCCTTAGTGGTAATTTCGTATTTTAAAATATATAGGGATCAAAAATCTCCCCTAAGATTTCTTTTAATATCACCTGGCACCTCTAAGATTTTGAAAATATCACTTACCTCCCTTACTTTTGTTATTTGTGTGAAATCTTAAACTACCATTTCACTTGTTAAATATTTCTAAACCACTTTATTCACTTCAAGAACATTATCATCTAAAAAATAATCTCTTGTAGTACCACCACATCATAATGCTATACCCCATAAAAATATAAATTTAAAAAATAAAAAAGATATTTGAAAAGAAATACACTTGCACAAATTTAATTCTATATGCTCAAAATCAATTTCTTATAAACTTTATATTTATTTTCAACATCTTCTCAACTCTTACCCAAACCATTCAATTGTATCAACCATTCTAAAAATTAACTCAAAATAAGCAAATAAATCATACCCCACTTTATCACAATCACAAAAAATAAAAGATAAACAAAATTCAATATATTATAATTTACAAATAAAATATTGCATAGTCATCCAAAAAAAAAAGAGTAAGAACAATGATGGAAAAAAGGGAAATAAAAGAAAGTGACTTTCGTTTCTTTTTTTTTATTTTTATTTTTGAACTTTATTTATTTGATATGTGAATTATGTGTCAAGTGAGGGTTAATGTGATCTCTTTACAAGAGGAGGTAGGTGATATTTCAAAAGCTTTAGGGGTGTCAAGGAGAAAGCTCAAGGAAGATTTCCGATATTATCTCAAATATATATTATTTAAATTAAATAGTACTCGACAAATAGTTCGTCAAGCTCGAGTAGCATATATTTGGGCTCGAAACTCAACTTGCTTTCCAATAAAATAGCTAAGTTCCGACTTGAACTCAGTCAACCCGTGTTCGAGTTGAGTGGCTGCCTGAACTGCCAACGAGTAGGCTCGCAGTCAGCCCTACTTCCGTAGTTAATTGATACGTCCTGCATGTTGACAATTACTCTGGCAACATCCATTAAATCTATAAAAGGAAAAAGTGAAAGCAAACAGAAGAGGACATGATAAGTATTGACACTTTATAAGATAGGAAAATATTTAAAACGTTACATTTAATTAAATAAAGTTTTTCATCCTTCATTTTTAAAATAATAACCTTAAGTTTTTTAAAAAATTAAGTCGATAAAATTAGGTTCCAATTTAGATTTTTAATCACTTTTTTTAAATCTTAAATCCATCACGTGAACCATGCATATTCTTTTTTTTTTTTTTTGAGCAAAAAAGTTTGATCCTATTTCTAATTAAACAAAGGGTAAAATACACTAAACCCCCTTGTGGTTTGGGTTATTATCATAAAGCCTCCTCATTATTTGAAAACCCCCAAAGAACCCCCTCGTGGTTTGGACTAATTTGGGTAATGGACGGAAATCGTCCAATTTGACGGGAAGTGAATTACACACGCTTGACAAGCGAGTGTGATAACAATACATCAAGGGTAATGTGATAATTTTACATTTTCTTTTCTTTTCTTTTTCCTTGTTCTTTCCTTTTTCTTCTTTCTCCTGAACTGAACCATCTGGAGTAGAAAAACTGAAGCAAAATCAACACCAACCTTTGTTAATCCGGTGACACCCAGCAAAAGATTCCACCAACGGAATCCAGTATTTGCTTCAACCCTTCACCAACCGAAGCAACCCAACACCTCAACCTTCAAACTCCTCGAAGCCTAAAACCATCTGCTTTTCCCAGTTGTTATAACTTGCACCACCAATTTGTAATTACAAATTTCTACTAAAAGGGGGAAAAAAATTTCCCCGAACTCCTTCAGAATCATCATCATCTACCACCAAGAACAATGAAACTGGTTGGCCCGATACCTGCCCGGAGGCTGACGTGACCCAGACCCGTAAGCTCAACCGGACCCAGAGAAACTCGAGGACGAGACCACTCAGAAATGCGAAAATCATCATCATTATCATCATCATCAATATAAGGGTACCAATAGTACCGTGGGTTAGTTGTTAATTTGTGTCAAACGTCCACTTTAGAGCTGGCTGCTTGGTGAAATTGAGGTTATTGTTGTTGCCCCCGGAAGCGGAATAATCGAAATCTACGACAAGGGATTTCAACCAAGTAAACTTACGAAGAAATTGTGGCAGATAATCCAGCACCAGGTAGTGATTGAAGGCACAATAGGGTGGCGAAAATGTCCACATGACGGAGTCATAGGCTGCCGGCTGAAGAAACACCATAGGATAGGTGACAGCATGGACCAGTTTGCCGGGAAAAGCAGCCAGTCGGAGTGTGGGATCACGTTGGATGAGTGAGATCTGAACAGGGATTTTGAAAGAAACAGATTCGGATTTGTAAACAAGAGAAGATAATCTTTTGGAGACTAAAGGAACACCTGGAGAGGTATTTGGCTTCAAAAACTTTGTCAAGAATGACGGAAACTATTGCATCTGGTAATCACTTGAATGGATCAACAATTTCTTTTCCTCGATGTTCTTCTGCAGCAGCTGCTCCAAATTTTTGAAATTTTCAAATGAGCCACTTGATGTTTCTTTATTCTCAAATGAAGTGAGAAAGTTTCTAAAATCTTATGTAAATCTTGAACTAACTTTTAGTATAGGTTGAAACAAGGTTAATATAGAAATTTCATATTTTCCGTTAAATTGGACGATTTCCGTTCATTGCCCAAATTAATCCAAACCACGAGGGGGTTCTTTGGGGGTTTTCAAATAATGAGAAGGCTTTATGATAATAACCCAAATCACAAGGGGGTTTAGTGTATTTTACCCTTAAACAAATGACCCAATTGATATTCATTTTTTGTTCTAAAAAAGGTAGGATCCAGCCTAAACAATATTTATTTTTCTTATAAAAAGTGAAATCTGATCCAATCCATAATCATTTTTGTCACTAAAAAAGTGGTATCCAATTTTTTTTTTATACATAAAAAATGATTGCATATAAGACACGTGGTAATTATAGGTGAAAAAGTGGTCAGAAATTTAAGTTAAAATCAACTTTTATCAATTTGAATTTGTGAGAAATGTAAAATTAATATTTTAAAAGTGTTGGACGAAAAAATTCATTTAATGAAATATGAAAGATGTTTTGAACGATTTTTCCTTATGAGATTAGGTTCTTGCTTGTGCTTTAACCTTTTTATTTCTCAACAAATTATCGGCAGTAAAACAATATGTTACTGTAGCACCCTATTGTCTTCCACTTGATTTCTTTCTTGCCTTTTTCTCGTCCTCCCTTTGAAAGACTAATGTTTGCATGATAGTGCTATACTTTCTCCGGTTCCTTATCTATCTCTCTTTCTCTCTCACTCTAATTTAGAAGGAATCTTATCTATTTTTCCAATTTTTGACTCTCTGATATTTTGCCTTTTCCATTAGTTTACTTGATGTAGATGATTTTGGGTTAGCTTATATATTTTCAAATTGAACCATAGAGAAATTGGACAAAATACACTGAGCCCCTGTGAATTATTGGTTGTATGACGTTGCCCCCATGAAAATTAATTTTCTTATTCCAATTTGCCTCGTGAGTATTCAATTTTGTATAAACTTAGAGTCCGGTTCAGTAAACGATCGATATCCAACTTGTTAAATGCATTACGTACCTATCTTTACAGCATATCTTTCCCATTTCACACTCTCCTTATCTTGTTGTCGTGTTTTGTCCGGAATACCGAGAGGAGAGGGAGGTACGATCACTCCACATCTAATAAGGAATCACTTATTGAATCTTGCACGGTAAAAATAATTAAAATCCCCCCTTTCTTCTTGTTCTATTCTTCTTTTGTCGAGCAAATATTGGTAATTAGAGCAGGCTCAAAGTCAGATTTTAACTAAGAATCTCACATTTCGATCTGACAGTCAAACTTTAACTAAAAACAGAATAACCATTTCCCATCTTGAAGCCAAATGACAAGGGAAAAAAGGCAATAAAAAAAAAAAAACTTCTTTTCTCTTTTGATTTGCTTTTGAGCAAGTCATTACAGCATTAGACTTCGGCCGGCCGCCTGCATCGGGAGTAGGCAGGATGTTTCGTCCTGATGAATACTAATCTCAGTTTCACTCCCCTGCTCCTAGTGGGAACTTTCTTTGATTTGGTGAGTGCTGTTTTGAGATTGTTATTGCATTACCATTTACGCAAAAGGTTGGTAATGAGTCACCTTATCTGCTAAGCAAAAGTAACTTTATGAATAAAAATGCATATACTCGGCTAAGTAACCAAGAACCTGTGCGTAAATTTTCCGTCGCAAGTACACAAATAACAATAGGTGCATTACAGGGCCATCGGCATATACCTTTACAAAATCTCCTATTCCACCAATGTCTTTCTTGAGTGGGTAAATAAAACGAGAGCATGCAAAGCAACATCAGCAAAAGCAAAAAATAATTTGTAAACTAAAAAATTTTTAAAAAAAAAAGTTGACGGAAAATGGTGGTCAACATTTGGGAAGATCCGAGGGTGGAGGAGGCAGCTTCTGTTTTCGGCCCTTTCCATCCCGAACAATCCATGCCATTTTCAAACCCCAGCTCGTGTGAACTTCCAGGTGACAATGCATAAACCAAACACCTGTAACACAATTCACATCTTTATGAATCAAACATAGTGCAAAAAACTTATGAAAATTGAAGTTGTAGGAAAGCATTAATGATCCACATAATTAGTTTTATATATATATACCTGGATTGTCAGCAAGGAAGCGTATTGCGATCCATCCCCCAGATGGAACACCAGCGGTGTTTCTTTCTGCCGGGTCAACAAGGTTAAATTTTGCTGGATCTTTCTTGGGATCAAAGTTTCCGATTCCCTGACCCACGATGAAGAAGTTGAAACCATGCAGATGGAGAGGGTGACTTTCGGCCCCTATTATGCTGGTGTCTTGGAGCACCAACTCCACGCTCGTATTGAATGGAAGAACCACAACTTTTGTACCGCTGCTCACCATAATGTTGGCAGGTGGAGTGCCGGTGTAATTGAAATTGAAGGGCGGATTAGCTGGAAAATCCGTGGTGTAGACGCCGTTGTTCTGGTTGAAGAAGTGAGCCTGAAGGAGGGCCGTGGTTGGCATCACAAAGGACACGTTGTTAACCGCTGCTGCTACCCTGGTGTTGTTGGGACCTTGGCAAGTTTGGCTCTGTGGACATCCCATGATTCCTAGACCCACTGTGAAGAAGAATTTCCTGTCAATCTTCTGAGGCACATTGGCCGGGAAATTCGGGGTGGCTAAACTTCGGACTCTTTTATTGAAATTTGCTGCAAATGTGGTGTCGTTGAATATCGGGAGAGAGGGTTTCAAGAGCGGGAGTTGTATTTTGTTTTTGTTGGATTTGGGAACGGGAGATGGTAGGTGATATTCTAGTATGCCTGCGGTGGTGGTATTGTCGAACGCAGCTGGACCGGTGGCGTAAGGCCTGGCTGCCATCAGGAAGGTAGCATTAGGGGAATGACGTTTGGTCTTAAGGAGGACATTCGTGGTTTGTCCGGGAGTGATGAGAACTGTGTCTGTCTTGAACGGTTTTGTGTAGACGGCGTCAGCTTCCACAACAGTTAAGCTGTGGTTGGCGATGCTGAAGAAGAGCTCGTCGTTGAGTGCAGCGTTGATCAGTCTCAGGAGATACGTCTTCCCTGGCTTCACCTTCAATTTGAACGTATCTGCCTCAGCAAGTAGAGCTTCCAATCGTGAGTACCAAGCAGCTAAAACACTACTACTGTAGGCAGCACTTAAAAGAGTAGTAAATTTCCTCTAGCTTGCGGACGTACCTTTAGCTGAACAGTTGTAGAGGTGTCCTGGAAGACCATTGATTGTAAAGGCATCAGAGACATTCGGGGCCAATCCTGTTTGCATAGCTTGGTTAATGAGTATTTCTGTATCGGTCTTCCACCATTCACCTGCAAATTTAGTAAACATTTAACGTCCAGAGTCATATTAATACAGTACTATAATGCGAATGTGTATAGGAATATAACACCCAGAGTCATATTGATAAATTACAAGCATAATAACTGAAGTAATAGCAGTAGTATTTAGCAGGTGAGGTTTGTACCGAAAATGATGGGAACTTCCTTGTAAGGTTGGGGGAAAGGGTAGGGGACGCCTCGCTTTGGAAGGATGACAATGGGGCCATAAACTGTGACTCTAAGCCATGAGATGTGAGCATGCCAGAAGAGGGTCCCTCTTTGGCCAGTTACGGTGAAGTTGTAAACATAGCTCTGCCCTGTTTGAATTGGACACTGAGTGACATAAGCAGGTCCGTCTGCCCATCCACTCCTCAGTTGCCTCACCCCGTGCCTGCACCAGGATAGTCCGTATTCAGCAAAATTAGATTCATGCTACAATCAGCCAAAAAAGGAAAAAGAAAAAAAGATCGTCGATCATGCATGATGGTTTCAACTTCCGTACCAGTGAACTGTCAAATTGTACTGAACATGGTTAACCACCTTAACGATCACTCTGTCACCTTCCCTTGCAGTTATTTGTGGCCCTGGAAGCTGCCCATTCACCGTCACGATGCTCTTGGTTTGGCAAAGTCTTGTCACATTTTGCATTCTAACCTGCGCAGAATATTGCACATGTGCAGCAGACGATCAAGATCGATCGGTAAAGGGACAAAAAGTGAGAAAGTCAATAAAGAAGAAAAAGGCTACATTAAAATGGAATGCAGTACTTACGTCAAACTTATAGTGCCTAGTAATGCCCTCATGCTTTGCAAATGCCGGATCAGCAAAAACCCAGAAAGAAATCAGCACTACTAGAAGATGCTTTACAAAGCTAAATCCCATTTTGTATTGGCTTTTTTGCGGTGTGTTGTCTGGTTGTTGGAAAAGATTGAAGACTGCAGAAAAAATGGGAAGGAAATATTCGTGTAATTTGAAGTCCTCAAGGATTGCAGAATTGCAGATGCAAGGTACAAGTGCAATGGTGTTGCATGAATATATATATATACATATATAACCACCAAGAAAAGGGCTGTTTTCGTTTGGTTTATTAGGTGATTAGATCGGTTGTAAGGATGAAATTATGATGTCTAAAGTGTCCGTAAGGGAGTGCATGGTGACCTGAATCGGTCAGCAGCGGGTATAACTATTCTTTTGAGTGATGTCCAAGTGAGCAAGACACTCCCCTACCGTACGACACTACTCCAGCTTGCTTGAAGTCCATATTGCCCTTTTAAGGCTTTCTCTCTTTTTATTGATCGTCATTTTTCACTCTGCTATTGGGGGATTCCTTCTCCATCCATCGGTTGATTTACAGAACTCTCCATAATTGTTGAATCATCTTATGGGTCTCTTTTCTACATCTCGAATGCTCTATTATACCTACCATTTGTCAGGAATTTTAAGTTTTCAATTGTACGTGGAGAAGCGTGCTTTTTTAACAGCAAAACTATCTTATTTTCGGTCCTGATTTAGTATCGACTGCCTCACTTTAGTTTTTCAACTTTGATCTTTAATTGGACGACAAAGGAAAAAAGAAAAGAAAACTTTGTTCAAAGCTTTATCTGCATTTACGAGGTTTCAGTCTATTAATTCAAGTTCAAAACTTTGTCCAAAGAGAAAAGAAAAGAAAAAAAAGGACTCATGTTCGAAACTTGAGAAAGCTGTTCGAAACTTGAGAAGTCCTCTATTCGGCAATGGAGATAGATAAGATAGGTGGTTACTGCTTAGACTTTTTTTTTTTTCCTTGAAAGTTCAATCAATCTAAAGATGGATTTAAATCCTCCCAGATCTGTACATTGGCAAAAGATTTTGATGGCAAGAAAGTTAATGATGGGAATCTAGACTAAAAGGTTCCAATTTCTGGGGCTTTTTGTCGTATGATCATTAAATACACGTTTCACTGTACATGTGAGAAAATAGATCAATTTGTGATTCATCATGAGACAAAAAATATAAATCAATAAATAAAATTTCTGATGCACTAAAGAAATGGGTCATCAGCATCCTAACTAGAATTAATTAAATTGGGATAATATGGTTGCTCAGTAGCCGTCTATGTCCGACTCAACCTCCTGTACTTGATGCTTTGCTAACTAATTACGACATATATAATTAGTGGGGAAGTGGAAGAGAGGAAGAGAGGTCGTCGTTGTCAATGCCATTTTGTTAGATGATGTCGGTTGTTTCTCACACTGCAGTGCACCCATAACAGCTCTGATGTTTACCCATCGAAACTATATATCTTGGTTTTAAGTTTTCTAAACGTGGCCTCTTGCCAAAACTACCAAAATCTGAGTTGTCGTAATTGTTGTATTTTCAAAGGAAACCAGTCGCGTGCAGGATCATGACTCCTCTTTTTTTTTTTCTTTTTCTTTAATTATATTTTGCTCGATTATTTTCTAGCTTTCATTCTTCTTTTTTTTTTCAAAATTATTTGTCCACAAGAAGCTTTGAGGTTTATTTAGGAATTTTTTCCCAAAGGGGTAGTACCTGATAAACACTCATTAATACACTTAACGTACCATACGAATTTTATATTTTAATATGTTCCCAAATAAGTTTTACCCTTACCAAAAAGAATTAACACCTAAATCTGAATCATCTGTTATAACACATATGCTCACTAAGCACCTATTATTAACCAAATCCCTTGTTTCATAGGCAAATGTGATGTTATCTTGCTATTTGACAGTGAGACTACAGCGGAAAAAGAAAAAAAGATGGAGAGAGAGACACAAATGACAAGGAAAACAAGCAATCATGGTGCTTCTAGACTTAATGTTTTGGGTTCTATATAGTTATTGTTCTTCAAAATTAAATGCTTCTTGTTGGAAAGGCTCAAGAAATCGTTTTGTGCTTATTCTCTTCATACGTTTCTTTGATTTGCTTGTTAATGTTTTTGCGGATTGTATCCTTGGGCTTCATACTACAAAAAATTGAAGACTGCATAGCATTGAACTTGTTCAGGGATGCACCGAGGGAATCACTTGATTTTCCCTTGCCCCCGTAGAAGTAAAATCCAACATGAAATTATCTTTTGTGGTAAAAGAGGTTTTTTTTTTTTTTGAAGAAAGAGAAAGGGCTTAGTGTTGGATGGACATTTGTACAAAGGTTGGTGCTTTTCGAACCGAAAAAAGTCCATAACATGAGCTGATTTGGTCCTCGACGTGAAAAAGGTAGAAGAAAGGGGGAAAAGAAAAAGTAATAACTAGTTTAAAAATATTCTAAACAATTGCTCACCGGGGAATAAAAATGGAGATGCTCAATTATATTGAATAATTTTGTGGTTTGTTAAACGTACGTGCCTTTCACTCTTATTTTCCAAAGTCAAGACTGGTGTAATCTCCCTCCCGTTGTTTTCATTGGTAATAAGTTAGTTTGGGACTTTTTTTCAAAAAAAAAAATTCGCAAAAATATGTAATATAACTAAGCGAGGAGAGGTCAACATAATGTAAAAGCGTGGAAAAAGAAATGAGCAAGAACTTTATGAACCCAAGGGAATTATCGTAAATTAAAACCATGCGAATGAATGAAAAATCTGATGCTCCGAACTCGGCGATGTCATAGACATTTCATTGCATAACCACCTTATTGAGTTCTTTAAATTACAAAACATGGTGTTTGTCCACCCTACCAATCACATATCCATGTCTCTCTGCTAATTAAGCTCAACAAGATATTTGAAAGATGGAACTGAAGAAGTAAAAGAATTTGACAAGTCAATGCCATAAAATTGCTGGATTAGAACGGGCCAGTCAGCAGAAGGTTGAACATCGATGATGAACGTTAGAAAGCCGCAGAGTGGAAAACTGGAAAAGCAAAAAAAAAAAAAAAAAAAAACACTTGAATACTGGCAAAAGGCCAAAAAAGAAACAAGTATACTAGCATTTTGGGAGATCTGCTGGCGGTGGAAGAAGCTTTTGATTGGGAAGCTTTCCGTCTAAGACAAGCCACGCCATCTTCAAACCCCAGCTTGTATGGACTTCCAGATGGCAGTGCATGAACCACACCCCTACACACACATACAGGTTAACAAAATCAATTCCAAAGTCACGAGCCCTGGAGAAAAGAAAAAGATTAATCAATAAATAAGTAACTAGAAACCCTTACAAATTACAAACCTGGATTGTCTGTTAAAAAACGGATGGCAACCCAACCCCCAGATGGAACCCCAACCGTGTTCCTTTCAACGGGATCCACAAGGTTGAAGTTCTTGGGGTCCTTATTTGGATCGTAGTTCCCGAAACCTTGCCCAACTACAAAGAAGTTGAATCCGTGGAGATGGAGCGGGTGGCTTTCGGCACCAAGAATGCTGGTGTCCTGCATGGTCAGTTCCACGCTGGTGTTGAAAGGGAGCACCATCACTTTGGTAGCATTGCCCACCATGGTGTTGTTCGGTGGGTTTCCAGTATAGTTGAACCAGCGCAATGGGTTGTACGGGAAATCTGGGCTATAAACACCACTGGATTGGCCTGAGAAATGAGATTGGAGAAGGGCTGTGGTCGGTTGTGCGAATGAGATGTTGTTGACGGATGCCGCAAACTTGGTTCCGTTGGGTCCCTGGCAGCCTTGGGTTTGGTCACATGGACTGGTTCCGAGGCCCACAGTGAAGAAGAAATGTTCATCAATATTCTGGGGAACATTGGCCGGGTACTGCCGATTAGCTAAGCTGCGTAACTTATTCGAAAAATTGGCGGCGAAGGCTGTGTCGTTTAGGGCAGGTAAGGTGGGTCTGAAGAGTGGGAGTTTCTTAACCGAAACTGTAGTACTAGAATCAGGTGACGGGCATTGTTCATATTCTAGAATACCAGCGACGGTGGAGTTGTCAAAGGTTGCGGCTCCTGTGGCGTATGGTCTAGCAAGCATGAGGAAAGTGGCAGCGGGGAATTGGGGCTTGGTCTTGAGAAGAACGTTAGTCGTTTGTCCAGGAGTAATTAGGATTGTATCTGTTTCGAAGGGTTTAACGTAAAGTGCATCCGCTTCAACCACTGTGAGAGTGTGGTTTGCAATGCTGAAGAAGAGCTCGTCATTTAGCGCAGCGTTGATCAACCGAAGAAGGTAAGTCTTTCCCGCTTTGACTTTCAGCTTAAATGTATCTGTCAAAAACAGAGAAGAAGAGAATTAATTAATGAAATCGAGACATTTGTGCTTGTGTTAGAGGTTACTAACACCGATTAAATTTTTGTAGTGCTTATATATACAGGAAGCGTACCTTTGGCGGAGCAATTGTACAAAGGCCCTGGGAGTCCGTTGAGGGTATAGGCATCAGAGACATTTGGACCACCACCTGTTTGTAAAGCTTGGCTAATTATGGCCTCGGTGTCGGCATTGAACCATTCACCTGCGCATTCATTCAGTTACATTGATTTTCTTAATTGGCGCGACTTGCAGCAATCGTTGTTGCAAAAAATGGGCAGTTAATTAATTACCAAAGATGACGGGGACTTCCTCGTGGGGTTTAGCAAATGGATACTGGACGTGACGCTTGGGTAGGATAATCAGAGGACCGTAAACAGTTGCTCGTATCCAAGAAATGTGTGCATGCCAGAACAGAGTTCCTCTTTGGCCGACAATGGTGTAATTGTACACGTAGCTCTGGCCTGTTTGTATCGGGCACTGGGTTATATACGCTGGTCCATCAGCCCAGCCACTCCGAAGCTGCCGAATGCCGTGCCTGTTTTATTTCACACACATACTCAAAGCCATGCATCATTGAGGTTTCTTTTTCGATCATAAAGTTTAGAGTATCCATGAGTCGAAGGACTAAAGATGAAATTGTTTATATACCAGTGAATGGTAATGTTGTTTGAGACATGATTGTTGACTTTGATGAGCAGACGATCACCCTCCCTGGCGACAATGCGAGGCCCTGGAAATTGCCCGTTTACAGCCACCAGGCTCTTTGTGTGGCACAAGCGTGTGACGTTTAACATTGTGATCTGCAGAAGATCGATCGATGTCAACAAACTAAAGGGTAACAACAAATTAAATGTAATCTGATTAGTTCTTCAATATTGCCGTTTTAACCTACGTACGTTGAGCTCATAATGCCTCGTTATGCCTAGTGCATGTTGAGGGAGGATTGACAGTGCCATCAAAGTAAGGAAGATTCCCATCGTACTAGTACTACTACTACTCGAGGATGGTAGACTAGAAGCAGCCATTTGTGGGTGCTGATCAACTCTCTGAGACCTGGTTTCGTGGGCTACTGATGGAATGAGGGAATTGAGAGGTGGTGAATATATAGAGAAGGTGGTGATAGGGTGTTGGGTTGATTAGTTGATGAAGATAGTATAGTTTAAAACTTTAAAGAGGAGCGAAATGTGGAAGGCCTTGGAATAGATGTTTTCCTTCGACCAACTGTAGTTGGAAAACCACTGTAGAGTGCTACCAAAGACAATCTTCTTTCTTCTTAGTTTTTTGACCTCTGTCCTCCCTCCCTGTCCAACCTTTCCTTCGTCGTGATGCTATGGTTCCTGAGGGCGTGAGACGTGATATCGACCATTTCTAAACTTGTAGCAACAAACAAGGAAACAACGCATATTTGCACTGCTAGCTAGTAGCTTCAGTATCAAAACGCCTTCTCCGGTCACTTCAAAAATTCGCTACATCTGCCTCTCAGTATCGAAAATATTTTGTTCGATTTGAGATGACATTAGTAACTATATTTAGGTTGCCGAAAAGGACATGGGAAAAAAACCAATTCATTAAGCCACATGCACAGGCTCAGCAAGCGCAAGTACAAGTACTGCTTAATGTCTGAATTATGCGCGTTAATGTTAATGGTAGCTATCCTCCTCTTTGTCAGTTTTGGCCACGAAGGCGATCATAATTTGCATTGAGTTCTCCGTCCTACTGTCTTAAGTGTGTTTAGAATCTGGTGTAATCATTTCTTCTGTCTGTCAATTTACACGAGTTGTCTTACTAATTTTCTGATCAGTGCTCCACTTTACTATCACATGGGAGAAGTCTTGGTGTGTCGTACAAGACGATGGAACAAACGCAACATGACGTTTACCAAGAAATACTGTTGGAAAATGAGATGGAGAAATGACTTTTTGTAGCGTGCTGCGTTTATAATTTTCTGCGATTCACTATAAAAATTAATATAGCATATCGTGAAGTAGCTGAAGCTGAAGTTGGTGGCTACGGTGTTATCACACGTATGGTGTCTAAACATTGAAGTAATAAAGAGTAGGACCGTTTCTACGACCACTTTCCTCTCAAGCAAGGCAGAGATTTTGGTGACTGTCGTCCCTTTTTATTTGTGCTTTATATAGAACTATAAAAAAAAAAAAAAATTAGAGTGCATGTACGGAATTTTACAGTCCAACATATATATATATATATATATATCTTCTCGTGAATAATTTAATCCAAAAACGTTTAAAAGACAAAATTAGAGCTTGAGTAAGCCAATACAAGTTGGCTCAATTAGCAAGAACGGATCATTTTCTTACAAAATATCGTATATTCGAATTTTAATGTGGTGGACAACAACCTCTATAAGCAATTTATGACCCCTGATCTGTGGTGATAATTGTGGCAGAAACTGAACTCACCCGAATTTTTATTCATCCGAGAAAAAAGGGTGCTTGAGTGGAATACAAGGATTTTGTGTTGGTTCTTCTACGTGCATACGGGGTCGTTTTTGCTTAGAGGGTTAATCGTCATTGCAGCTACTTCATATCCTGTATGCACGTAGGAATTCATTTGCATCCCCTTCTCACTGAAGACGGCATGACTCAACACAATTAGAAGCAAACTGGCACGCCCACGAGGGGTTGGTAAAATGTCGCATGGAATAAAACTAGAATTGGGCTTGCTTTTTAAGCTTATTAGTTTCCTACAGGGGAAATTTGTTTTGTTTCAGTGGAAGATTCAAGAAGAAATAAAAGACAAAATTGTAGGCTAAAAATAGATATTCATGTACTTAATTGCTTGTCGCGAAAGTTTCAGCAATATATATAATAAATTTTATATACACTGACAGTGTATACACTATGATCGTTTGATTCATGATATATGTATAAAAAAGTGCTGAATCTGAATTTTTCAGACATTCAGATGTTTTGAGTGTTTGATAAATGAAAATCTATTTGCTGAACTTGTTATGTGTGTATTTTTTTCAGCACAAGAATCCTAACTGAATGCTTAATTCTGATAAGAATCAATAGAATTACTTCAACTACTTTATCTTATCTACCAAATCTACCCTTGTTTGTTAATTATGTTCAAAATTCTTATTTAATTAAACAACCTAATATTCTCTATCTAACGATTTTTAGTTTCTTTTTCTCCCTTTTTAATGACTTTCACATCTTCTCCATACTCCTCATATAATATATTTCATCTTTTATATTAATTTGATTTAAAAATAAATATTGTCATTTTCATACCTAACAAATTTAAACTAATTAAATCATAGATTCTATTTCTTTTTTGAATGAAAGGATATAAGGGCAAAATTGTCAAATTAAACTTATTAAACATTCAGCTATAAATATTTATCAAACAGTATAAATAGGTTTAGCACTAAAATTCAGACATTCATATATTTTTTTCAGTGCTTAAAATTCAGCAAATTAATTGTTTCAGTATTCAGATTTCAGAATTCAAACTTCAGAATTCAGATTCAGTTTTATCAAACGGAACCTCAAATTTTACATAGTTGTCATTCATCCAACGTTGATAGTGTATACGCTATTAGTGTATGAAATATTAATCCATATTTTATATATATATATATATATATATATATTCTCTTAGTTTTGTCTTCTTGGTCCTGTTTGTAACGTACTTAGCCATAATAATATGGCAATTCGCTCGTAAATCATATTGGCGGTTTTCTTCTTCGCTAAATTTCAATTGTTTTTTATATGTATTTTCTTAATATTTTTGTTGGGCAATCTGTAGATCTGAATTCTCGCCACACAATTACAGCTGAAGCTTATGATAGGAGCAGGAGGCCCATCCCATCGTTTCCAACATAACCTCCTGTTTGGAACCTGATTTTTTTGGGAGTTTGTCTAAAACTTTACTGCAGTGTACTGTAGAAGTTTTTGAAAAAATTTTTTAAGATGAAAAATTTTTTTAAGTTTTTTTAAGAAGTTTTTTGGAAGTTTTTTTCCTTTTCTTTTTTTTTTCTTTTTCTTTTTTTTTCTTTTCTTTCCTCTCTTCTTCTTCTTCCTCTTCCTTCCCTCCCCCGTTACTTCTGCGTTGCCTCCCCAGCAGCAATGGTCACCATTTTTTGTCCTTTCTTTTTCTTTTTCTTTCTTTCTTTTTTCTTTTCCTTCCTCCCTTCCCCTTCCCCCTCAAAAACTCCTGTGCCCACAGCTTCTCCGGCCAGCCCTCATGCATCCCCGGTTCCTTCTCCATCTCCAAAGATTCCTCCAACAATACCTGCGGCTTCTCCCTGGTGAATGCTCCGGCAGTGTCACCGCCTGCATCATCTCCAACCAGAAGCCCGACGAGTTCTCCAGTTCCAGCCACTGCAGAGGTTCCATCCGCCGGTGCTAGTGTTCCTTCCACTTCTGCGACACCGGCAAAGTCGCCGGCAATGTTCCCTTCGAGCAGAAACCTGCCAAGTTGCTCACCGGCTGGGATGAGTTTGGCATTGAAAACTTCGCAAGGCCCAGTTGCTGATGAATCGGTGCTACCTCCATTCATGGGGGGCCTAATTGTTCTTGCTGGGCACTGGAAGAGGTGATGACAGAGGTGGTGGTGACGGAGGAAGAAGAAGAAAAAGGGGAGGTGGGGGAGGAGGTGGTGGTGGGTTGGAGTGGGTGACGGAGGTAGAAGAAAAAGGGAGGGGAGGGAATTTTTTTTTTGTGTTTTGGGTATTTTGAGGTGTGTAGGTAAAAAACTTTGTGAAGTTTTTCGGGGTTTCTGTAGCAAAAGTTGTTAAAAAACTTGTAGGAAACAAACTTGCTAAAAACTTGCACTTCCAAACAGGGCCCTTATTCCAGCCCTCTTCTGTCAGTCTCCCAAGGAGGAGGAGTAACACACGTGCTTTCCCATGTTATTGGACGCCCAAATTACACCGAAAGCCATTGATAATTATGCACAGGTTATGACAGTGACTCAATAGGCATACTTGATCTGGTATTTGTTAAGAGTTAAAGCCGCAGGCTGCTACATTTTGCAAATTCTAATTAGGCTTATCTATTATTTTGTCTTTTGCACCCAGAACAAAAAAAAAATGGCATACATACTCGAAAATTCCAATTTATATTTGATCACGCAAGTTCTTTTTTTTCTTCCCACAAAATCCTTGGATAGTTGCATGAGGATTTTTTAGGCTTATTTTTAGGCAAGCATTGGTAGAGGTGTCAAAATGGGTAACTTGGGCGGGTTTGGGTTGGGTAAAATGGGTAATGGATATAAGTGAGTCAACCCATTTATACTCATTTAATTAGATGTGTATAAATGGGTAAGTTAAAAAATGAATTGGGTAACCCAATTACCCATTTATAACCCATTTATTTTAATTTTTTGTAAACTCATTTAAATTTATTTTTTCAAACTAAGTTATCATTTATACCGCTCTTTGTACCCACCATTAATTTTAAATATTTACTTATAATGTTCAATAAGCCTAATTACCAATTTTTTTTCATTTATACTCTATGTCGCAAAACTACATATTATTTAATAATTGAATAATAAGAATAAAAAAAATTGAACTAAGTACTATAAAAGTTAATATAAAAACTTAATCCAAAAATTTTGAACCCCTAACATTTTTTTCATATATAAATTTAAAATTTCATTTTAGAAAGATAAGAAAAGAGGCTAAAACTTATCATAAATTGGTAATGCTAAAAAGTGAGCAAGTTAAAAAAATTAAGAGAAAATAAAATAATAAGATAAAACCAACAAATAATAATAATAGTGAAACAAAAGTAGTTAACATCATGACAAAATGAAATATTTGAAAAAAAAAAGGGTGGGGGAAGAGAAGAGACTTAGGGGAAGAGAATTCTAAATAGGTTAATTGGATTTGATGGGTATTATTGGGTAACCCATTTATATCCACATATAAAAATTTAAGATACCCATACCCACCTATTCATGGGCGGGTATGGATAAATTTAGTTAAGTGAGTTAGTTTGCCACCTATAAGCATGGGTGACCACCAGACCAAAAGAGCATGTACATCCTTGATTTAGCCATGATAATGGGTAAAGGGCAAGAATGGTACAATAAAATTTGCAATAGAATGTAAACTGTATGTTTCACCTTCGCAAGCCATTTTGTGCAATATATAATTTTATGACACTATTCTTTTCATACAAACATTACAAATTGCGAATTTTGAAACTTAGACCAATCTTGACGCTGGTTACTCCTCGGCGGCCACAGCGTTATTTTTTTTTTTTTTTCTAATTTCCAGTGATTTCTTTAGTTCACTCCCAGAATTTGGGACTTGCATCTTGCTGATGGGTGATTGCTTCAATTCGCGAATTATGTCTGCAGCCTCATTCCAACCAACCAGGCTGCTAGTTTTGTTTATCGTGGACAAGACAGTGGGGGCGCAAAACTTCAATAAACGAATTAAATGTTCGACCAAACAACTTAAAGGAAATCTGAGAAGGGCTCAACAAGCAAGAAATAACAACAGGCAGAAAACAGTAATAATAAAAAAAAAAAAGTGTAGTTTTTGTAGTCTCTGCATCATAATTGGCACATAGTTCAAGCCTTTGGAGCCTTAGCTACAACTCTCTGTTATTATTAGGAATATTCTTTCCTACCAAAACTTATTTCACCACTAGAACAGAAAGATTGCTATATGAAACAGATTGATAGATACTGAGGAGAGTATTTATCACTTAGAAATTATGAAACAGACACAAAAAAAAAAAGACACAAACAAAGAGCCGCAATATACCAGCATTTTGTTTGGTTGCAGGAGTAGCCGCCATTGTTGCTGATGACGATCTTCTAAACTCCAGGTCTGGTACGTACGTTGTACAAGACACCCGTCCGATGTCAGGGGACCATCATCATTCACGGACCGTCGTTAAAATTAAAAATTATGGGAACGGTAAACGCCGAATCTTTGCCTTGCCAGGTCGCATTGTAAGCGAGCGAAACCAATCCTTGACTTTTCCAGGTCAAACTCCACCCACACATTTTGTTGGTGATGGTGCCCGATCACGTATGCTTCGATTGCCAATAGATCCGAATTCCCGAACGTGAAGCAGTACACCTCATCGCTTCCCCTAACTTGACCCGGTACCCGATACAGTAGCCTCTCCCCCGAAACCACTATCTCCGCGCCCCGAAGCACCAAACTCACCGACGGCACTTCTGGTATGTTTGTACGGTTCATTGGAACCCGGAAACACAGGTCCATCGCCCCTTGGAAAACAAATTCAGGTTCCTCCAGAACCCGCAACACCGCACTGGTTTGGTTCACGAATTCAGCTCTTAAAGCTGTGTAAGCCGGACCCAGGAGGAAGGTAAACTGGGTGCCCGAGTCAACCATGGTCTGCCCCGCTCCCGTATGATCGGGTTCAAATACGGATTTTGGCAGCTGGAGCAATTTATCCGAAACCTTAATACCTTCGAGTTGAACCGTGTAGGCCACCCGATCAAAATAAGGCAGCGGGGTTGAAATTTGAACCAAAGGTGTATAATTTAAGGGTATCAGCCATGTAAAATTGGCGTCGCCCAGCAACAAAACACCCGAGAAATCGGAACCAGAAATGCAGTAGGAAAATTTCTTAAAGCCCATCTGAGAGACAAAAGAAAGCGACCCGCGATTCATGCCCATCAACCCGGTCGTCTTCGAGTCTTCGTCGGAGTTGCTGCTGTAACCCGAATCCATGCAGCCGAATATGGTGTCAGGAAAATTCGACCCGCCAACGTTAAAGTTGTCCAATGCCAGATTCCCTTCTGAAGAAGAGGCATCCGCGTACGACAACACGGCGTGGCAGAGATTCCTAGAATCACAGGAAGCCGGAATGGACAAGTCCTGGGTTCGGGTGGTGCAGGTGGGGGAGGAGCAAGTGACGGGCGAGTAGGACGATGACCGGTTCGGGAAGAAAACGGGTTGCCCGGATCGGGTGGTGTTGCACTGCAGCCACGAGAGCTCGCTTCCTGTGTCGAGGACCATGGTAACGTTCTGTGAGGGCGTTCCCACTGCCAGAGAAACTGTGAGGGTGACATTGTGGGTGAATGGAAGCTTGTTAGCAGCTCTGGGGAGGGACCCGGTTGAGATTTCTTGGGTTTTCAGGGGCAAAACTAGCATTGCTGCAGAATCTTTAGTGTACATTGAAGTTTCAGCTGAGCAAAAGAAGAGCTGGGTTTGGATTAGCAACATAAGAATGAAAGTGCAGGCGTCTTTCATGACTTTTACTGGTATAGGTAATGAAGTGAATGTAACAGTCTGGCACTGAACAAGATGCTGAAGAAAGATTTTTTAAAAAAAAAGAATTTGTGAGTGCTATCGGATATGGAGCGGTGAGGAACGAGACATGCTATGAGTTTTGTGTTTGGACAAAATGGAATGAGATATGCTATGAGATTTGGGGACAGAGAATTAGGGGAGTGCGTAAGTGCTCTAGTCTTTGTAACTTGTAAGAAAGTACAGTTGGAGGAAGAGGAGGAGGACTTCAACGTTTGTAGATTCTTCACTGACGACTTTGAGCTGAAAAAGATCTTCTTCCACTTCCTGTTTTCTTCTTGACATTGGTGCTTAAAACTAGTCGATATGCTGTGACGGCGGCCAGTGGTTGTGGTGGGTAGTTAAACGACACAGTTTGGTATTGTCTGCGCCACAGAATATGACTAACCAACAATTTGTTGGTTAGTCACTCAGTGGCCTATATATTGAAGTTGATATTTGACAAAAAAAAAAAAAAAACTCAGTGGCCGGTACTGGCTTAGATTATTAATAATGTGTACATTATCATCGTTAGATACATGTATGATAAATTGACGATCAATCTAAATTCAAATTTTATATATGCATCATGCATTCAATCGTGATGATACATACACTATCAAATATATGTAAAATTAATTCTTAAATTATGGATAATATAATATTCATTTCACTTTTATCCCTTTCACAATGATAAATGATAATCTTTTAGATGAGATTTGAATTCTCTACGTTATTTCTTTCCCTTTGTTTGTCCATTTACCCCCCATCTAGATAAATAATGTTGCTCAATCAAAAGTAATGAAAATTCTAACAAAATCTAAAGTTGCTCAATCAAGCCGTGAAATATTCTATTTTTATCTGACAATTTGCATGCTCTAATATATGAAATGTTAACCATTTCTTATTCCTAAGAATAACCTAGAAAGTTCTTAAGAAATTTTCTATTTACCCATTCATATGGAGAATTCCAATCTCATTCAATGTTGAACCAAAAAAAAAAAAAAAACCTAAAAGTGGAACTTTATAGAATATTTATAGATTTATCAGTACAAATTTTTGGTATTTCTCGGAAACTTTTTCTCTTTGTCAGAGGTTCAGAATCTAAAATGAAACAGTAAGTGGAAATATATGTTAGGAGCCTCTTTTTTTTTTGGTTCATCGGAATCTATTGTGGAGAACTGGAGGCTACAATAAAGATCTCTTGTTTTTTTTTTTCCCTTTGGAAAAGATGAAGATCTCTTGTTCATTCTCTGCCCCAGCTTGAATAATGTGGACGCAAAGCATAGTTACATGCACATGTGCATGTGTTTCTTGATAGACCCGATGCAGGATTTTTATTGTTTTCCATGCTTTGCCACTATTCCGTAGGGTGGGGACATCCTCCATTAATTTCACGATGACCAGTGAGTGATACGGAGAAATGTATATACGGACTTGTGCTCTTAATTCTTCATGCCAATATCTTCCGAAAACCTTTGGCTCAAAAAATGAAAGTAAAAACGAAAGATAAAGTAGTAATTATGGAGTTGAAGAGATCCCGGAATCGTTCTGAAACAAAATTATTTTTATTAAGCTATTGTAAAATTAAAAATAAACGCTACTCTGCATCTTGAGACAGAAACTCAAGCGTGATATTTTCTTTTGTTTCCATTTTTTACTCTTTTTGCTCGAATAATGACACCTCGTCTTATTTTGACTTTTAGAACATGAACCTGGTGACATATCCACCAAATGAGCGATGCAATTGAGAAAACTTATACAGTTCGAAAAGATTATGCACATTCTAAGTCGAGAATTCGGTTGTTTTAAGCTTCGCAATCTGCATGTTTTTAGTTCTTAAAACGTAGATCAGCTAGTTAACCATAATATAGCTAGTTCAATTTTCACGCCCTTTCTTTTTTTTTTTTTTTTTTATCTTCTTTGTTATAAGGCTTACCAACCATTTGAATGTTATTGAATATAAAATGTTATTTTTTTTTTTGACGAAAGTTAGATATATAAACCTAATTCCAGAAGAAACCTCAAAAGTCGGCAACTTTTGAGGTCCTCCCAGGGACTTATAAACTCAACCCCAAACCCCCCCAAGAACCGATGTGGGATGGCAACCCCACAACGGCAAGCCAGTAGGCCCGCTGCTACTAAGAAGTGACGACCCCCCACGAAACCCAATATAACTACCCTTGCAGGAATTTGCCTCTTGACCCATTCCTAAGAATTGGCTTTTTTTTTACGAAAGTTAGATATATAAATCTAATCTCAGAAGAAACCTCAAAAGCCGACAACTTTTGAGGTCTTCCCAGGAACTTATAAACCCAACCCCAAACACCCCCAAGAACCGATGTGGGATGGCAACCCCACAAGGGCAAAATATAAAATGTCACTTGACTAGTTAATAAATCAAAGTCAAACAAGTTTTTATCATCAAAGTCAAACAAGTTCGATCCAAACGGTAGCACCACATGCCCTGCTGAAAGATCCATGGGCATAAAACGTGAATGGGCCCAATCAGTTGTAAAAGCGACCGGATGCTTGTACGACTACAAGGGAGATGCCTTGGATCATGGCCGGTGATGGCCACAGTCCATGAGTAAAGGAAATGCGAATCATCCTCGTCCTGTAACAGATTCCCCCTTTAAATCCTTTCTAGCCTACGACAGAGACCCTTCTATGCAGAAAACCCAAAGGCGTCCAATCCTCCAAAATCCGGTACTAACTAACAGCTAAGCAGAGCAGTACCGCATCAAATGTAGTGCATTACACTTGGTAATTGAATGGAAGTCAAGGCAATGACCCGTTAATTCTTGGATTGTTCTCAGATTCGAAAGGGTCCGTCCTCAGTGGCTTCAGCGGTTAGTGTCCATCTTATCTTTGTCTATGCTTCCTTACTGTCGGTAAAATATTTGTGTACAACAAACAGCGTTTGGGACGAAGCTATGGCCGTTCATCATCTTTCAGCTAGGATTGTAAATTTGTAATGGCAGAGTATGTGCCAACAATTGAGCATAATAGGCCCACTACCATTATGACAGTGCAAACTGCGATCTGCAAAATGAATCCCAACGGTTATATATTTTAATTAAATGTAATTCAACAGAGTAGAAGAGGAAAAAAGAAGATTTATTTTCACCTGGAGGTTTGTTAATTTACCACCACTTATTCTGATGTAGCAAGCACAGGGAAGGATTAGAGACTGTCATCAAGCATCATCATCAATCGATGTGATCTCTATCAATTGCATAATCTGTGTTTATAGCAGAAGTAACTTACCACTAGCATTACAAGTAAGGATCCAATTAAGGCCATCACAGATCCTGCACATGTGACGAAACAGCTAAAAAGCTGGAAAGAAAATCTACTAGTACGGCCAATCGAAGGCTAACATGCACATTTCCTTCCATTCAATTCAAGCATGGCAGATCTTGCGATGAAGGATAAACAGAACATTATTAATTCTTACCGAAATATGGAACTGTCAACGCTATGGCTAGAGTTGAGCCCACTAACATTGTCCTGATGAGCATTGATACACCATAAGATCGAAGCCGAGATGAAGGCAAAAGGTCTTCTAGTCCAAATGCAACAGGGATTAATGTCAAGGCATACTTTGAGACGGGTGTTAAAACCTGAAAAACGAAACAAGATGCTTATTTTAATACGTCAAATCTTAAAGCAGCTGGCTAAGCATTCCAAAGCAACCTACGCAAAGCAAATGAAAACGAAACCATTTGCAATGGCATGGTGGGTACGCATTTTTTCTGGTTAAAATAACAATCCTGGATGCTGTTATGAATCTGGTCTATCATCTTACCACTACCAATGCAGCAACACCAGAAGCAGTAAATGTCGTAGGCAGATTCAGTGTGAACTGGGGCTTGACAGCATCGCCAAACATTGAGAAACCGCAGATTGCAACCCCAGTATACAGAAAAAATGCTGTGGAGAAGCTGATTTTTTTTTTTTGGCGGGGGAGCAAACAGCAGTCAAATGAGAATTCACGTCTCAACAGTTGAAATAATAAAATTGAGTTCTAGACCTTCAATAGGCCCACTAATCAGAGCCCAAAATCTCATAACCCATAAGAAACGCAGACGATCTAATGTCAATGTGAATGTTGACTTCCACAAATTATACTGTATCTGTTCATACAGTATAGTACCTGATCACGAGGATGGAGGGAAATTGTGAAGGCTCCTTCATCGACGAGTAAATATCTGGGAACACTGAATGGCTGCCATAGCAGAAACTGTAGAGACCGATTGTAAGGGGTAGTTTTGCCAGGTCAAAAACTCTTCCACCTGGATGAAATCCCACTTCATTGATCACGCCTACCCACAACAAGCAAATTACCACCACCACTAACATGATGACTCCTCCAACTGAAAATGGGCATTTCAAAAGTAACTGACGTCAGGGCAAACAGAATGATTCTTAACTAACAGTAAACCAAATGACATTCAGAACCTGAAATATATGACAGCGAACTGAGGTTTCGAAGCCAAACTGTTGGTAATATAACAAGGGTTGATACAATTGCACAAAGTTGATAGGAGTCCATATGGATTCCAGCAAAATCCAGGTGAGCATGTGGGAACATTGAAGCCATGTTGTCGCTCATCATGATCAAGTATTCCACACAAGAAGACTGTGCCACAAACAGTATAACTTGGGTTTTCAACAGAAATGACACAACCAAGTGATAGCATTAATATGGAATTAAAGGAAAGGGAAGCAAAAGAGGCACTTACATAAAGTTCCAAGTATAGGACAATCTGCATTTGGTTTAAATGACAGTCAGTAGCAGATATATATATATATATATATGAAATATAGCCGGCATATTGGTTCATTGTGCTAAAAATTAAATCAGGCTTACAGCTATACATATTCGACCGATCATGCCAAAAGCAGCCTGTCCAATGTCTGGATAGGTTTCGAGTTCTGGAGAGCTTTCTAAACATCTCTTCAACAAAATACCAGTATAGCAAGTAATTACTCCAAAAATTAGAAGTAAAATGAGGCTAAGCCAACCCCCTTCCTTTACTGCATATGGAGTTGAAAGGATTCCAATACCACATAAAGCATTTATTGCTGCATGGAAACATAAACAGATATGAACAATCATGGTATATGAAGTTAAACATATCAGACCATTTGATATATAGATTTTTATTTTAATGGTGGTAACCAAAGCTCTAAAAATCATATGTTAGAAACAGAACAGGTCATCGAATCTTCAATAAATCAGGGATCAAGAATGCAACATGATTTGAATAACAACAAATTTAGTAGTGAGTAATTTACTCGAGTCCCTTTTGACCGTTCTCGTTGGGTAGATAAAATTTTAGAACGTCCGTAGTTACTTCAATCTGATATTCATTCTGACAATCAATGTATGCAAAGCGGCAGGTACGTTACCATTGAGGATCGTCTGTACATATGAACATTGCTTTGGTGTTGGTAACTCTTCGATAGATAACCTTGAGCCAGAAGCTACTGGGAGCTTTTTAAAATGTTGTGAGCAGGTAACCTCTTCTTTGTCAAAGATCGTTGGAGATATAAGGGGTCTAGTAAATGAAGATTCACGGACAGTAATCTGAGGTCTCTTGTTTGCTGAAGTCGGGGGGGAGCTGCCCCTTAGGAAGCTAAATGAGGAAGGCGTAACACTTGTATACATGTCCATCGATTGCCTAGACAATTCAAACAGATCAATGTTGGGAGCTTAATTTCCATGACATACAGGATTAGTAAAAGAATCATGAAATGCTTCAATCGTAATTAAGACCACAGTGATTTTGGCATCAACAGTCAAAGAAAAAACTAGGTTGGTTCCGTCAAGATGCTTCATAATTATGGGTTGTGTAATGATGGTTAAAGCACCTGTTCAACTACAGATATCAACAGATTCAATGCATATAAAACAATATATTTGCAGACCAGATATAACCGCAGCAGGGGCATTCACGGACACATTTTCCCTGAATGTCTCAATGCAAAATGACGAAGTCATTTTGACGTTTCCAAAACCTATTTGTACAGCATGAACTTGATAAAAGATTAAGATACCTCCCATCCAGATTCTGAGAAGAATGCAATGAGAATCTAGAAGGATGCAGCGATTCAAAGTCAAATTCACGGTGATCCCCTTAATTATGTAATAAGATTTTATTAGTTTATTTGGAAGATTAAGTAGACGCATAATTGTTCTAAACTCTTCTAAAATAACGATTAAAATTGTTAAAGGAAACGAATCCCTCAGATCCAGGAAATGCATATTAATAAGTCCTGCAGACAATCTCTTCGAAGTCCTACATTAACTCGGGTTCAGAGCGGATTCATTCGCCATGTATATTTAAACGTGAATGTGATAACAAGAAGAAGCAGTTGCATGCATCCCACTTTTTAACTTGTAACGAGCGTCTCAAGACAACCATGCAATAAAGTAGGACTAGCACAAAAACAGCATCAAACCAGAAAAAAAAAAAAAACAAAGGTACGTAGTAAAAACTCGTAGCATGGTGCGATCCAAACGGGCAAAAAAAAAAGAGAAGGAATTTAATGCATGCAAAATTGGTAAGAATTATCTGATTGGGTTAATTTTTGTCTATTAACATCCTGTATATGGTTAAAACCAGGATGAGGGAAATCATAGGATGAGCTTAAAATTCTAAAACCTGTAGCTTTGAGGCCAGCCAGAAGAATGAGATCCCACGCTGCTAGAAGAAGAGTTCACTAAGGGTGGTGCGGCACCAAAATCAGGTTCAGAGTCGTCGTCGTCGTCGTCGTCGTCCTCCTCCTCGTCCTCCTTGGAAAATCTTTCGGCCCGATTTTCCTCATCGTCGGTATCAATTTCAATGTGGCGGTCTGGTCGATATTCTCCTTCCAACTTCATTATTATTCCCTTGATATTAGGGTATCTAACCCTCCGACCCGAATTCGAGAAAAGTGGGCGACTATTTTCCGGTGCATGCAAACAAACAAACCTGCAATGAAAGAACACACCAATGGCCTCCCGAGAATTTGTTATGCGACTTTTCTTGGCCCGGAAGGAGGGTGCTTGATCGTGTTTATGAGACTCCAGGCATATTAAAGAGAGATACAACAATCATAGAAAGGAGGGATTTTTTTTTTAATTTTTTTGGGAAGGGTTCGACCAGGTGTAATCCTAGATTACGAATCAAAGATTTTTCGTTTGCGCAGACTAGACAAGGCCTGAGATGCGAAAGTTTAGGACCACGTGCAAGTTTAGAGAACTTTGTATGCATTTTTACTTCTAAAAAAGTTAGTAGATATTGTTGACGCTCTGCTTAACTTTTGTTAACTCCGTGAAAGTAGATAGAAATGCCCACGCTTTTTATTTTAATTATCAATATTTAAGGCACATTCATTCAATGCATGTATAACTAATATTAAAAGGCACGGAGAATCGAAGAAGTTACTACTAAGAAAATTTTTTTTAATCATTTTGTGTATAATATGGTTGCTGGGAAATCTGTCCGGACTTTGTATCTCATATATATATATATATATATATGTATTAAATCGTTATAATATAATTTTTTTAAAAAATTTCAAAAAATAACACTCCAAACAAGGCCTGAATATTGTGGGTCGAGCCCATCTGGATGCTTTTTGGTGAGTAATCGACATTTAGCCATTGTGGCATCAGAATTCTTGGACGATTCATGTGTTGTAGCATACACTGCTTTCCCTTGTCGAAGTTGAACATCTTTTCATTATGCCCTAGTAATCCTGCACTTTAGAGGTTGCGCACTTGGCTGAAAAATGAAAATCTAGCTTACGTTTAAAATGTCAGATATTACCGTGGCTAAAAACCTAATGAACGATATTCACTTTACCAAATTGAAATTGAAATAATAATCAGATGTTAATTACTCGTCCACGAACACCAGTAATCAGTAATATGTAGTTGCGTACCACTATCATTTTATTTTAACAATAATAAGTCCCCTAATTCTAAGAAAGTAAGTATTACTTGTAAATGCACTTTTGTCGAACATAATGGTTCTCGCATAATTTACAATTTATTAAGTGCGAGACCTCAAATTCGATACTTCTTACCCGGCCCCCCGTGTGGGGTGGGGACTTCAGCCGGTAACATTATTATTATTATATGGTAAGTTACCAATTCAAACTCCAATGTGATATCCTGTTTGCATCCTTAGACAGGGTCAGCGCCTTGGCCGTGCTTGCTTTTGTCGTAGCCTCATCACTAATTACTTCCTGATTTTGCTTTGGAATGAGAAAAACAAATCGAATTACAAAAAAGATCAAATTACTAGAGGTGTTTCGCAACATTAGAGAATTTAACCAGAAAAGAAGAAAAAGAAGAAGATTTGGGATTCAACACATCTGCACAGCGCGTAGTTTACTACGGTTTACATATGCAAAAAGCGGGACAAGCCTAAGCGGGCGAGGGGGGAAAGTAAAAAAAATAGTAGAAACAATACTGCTACTTATTAGCAATGGTAACAGGAGTGAAGAGATTCACCCACCGTCCTTGGGTTCTTTTTTTATTTGTCAATTTGGTTGAGCTTGCCAAGACCGTTACAACGAGCACAGACAATCTGAGCCTGGTCTTTCCTGGCTGCATTTGCCCTCAATGCGGCCCCCGATTGTCTTACGAAACCTGCTCCATCGCATTCAGGACACCTGCAATCGTCAATTTGAATTAATTTCACGGATATGCTCCTACCATCTTCCAGTTTTAAATAGTCCTAAACATTACGCTGCAAGTATATGACAGGAAGAGCACAAGTTTACAGTTTGCACCCACCACCAAAAAATAAAAAATAAAAAATTTGTAGACTGACTGCAAAAAAGTGAATACTAAAAATCGCATACAGGTCCTTGCGGGAGAAGAGTATGGGGAATGCAGTTCCAATTAAGGCCACAGCGGCAGCACCCGCAATTAGATAAGTGGTTCCCTCCGACGACACATCCCCAACTGCTGCGACCACCGCCAGCGACCTCCCTTTCTTCTTATTCTCCCTCACGCCTGCGTTGAGCGACCAAACTTTTGAACCCACAGCTGTTGTTGACCTGCGCAGGGATGTTCCGCTAGCTCCTGCGCGTGGTTGCTTGACTCCTAGCGAAGAAAACAACGTCTGCAGAGAAGCTGTGGATGCCATGGATTCTCTAATTTTTACAACAGGAATCGGTTTTCTAACATCAATTGGGTGTGGCTTAGTTTCAAAGATTATTTTGTAGCGGATCACGACGAGAACGTGGGTCTATTCTTCTCCCTGTTTTTTTTTTTTTTTTTTTTTGAAGTGGATAAGAAATAGACACATCAGAACTCCCGGACCTTTTGTTTTCCTGGATATGCATTGTCGGCTAATATATATTTGATAAAAATACAAATAGATTTTATCCCTTCTTAAGTTATCCCTCCCTATCTTTTTCCTTCTGTTCCTCAAAAACCAATTCAAACATCAAAGGTCTTATATAAAAACAAGGTGGGCCGGCCCACAGTTATGTAAAGCTTTGCTCAGAAAGCCCAGTGGGAGAATTATGGTCGTTTTTACTAGAATAGCTGGGCGTGGGCGGTGCTTCGGGGGTCGGCTGGATTGTGCGAGTCCATTCCTGAAAGCTCCGAGCATTGCACAGCTCCCTGCGTCATCCTCGCCCCTCTCTGACATCGTAGATTTATATATCTCTCTATTCGCTTTCCTTCATCTCTCCTTTATCTCTTTCTCCTATAACTAATTGAAATTTTCTGCGAGTGCAAAGAACGTCGCTAGGGTTTATACATATTATACTATCGCAGCTGGTATTTTGGTGGATTCAGTACAAGTTTTTAAGCTAAAGTAAAAATGGCGAAAGAAGGACCGAATTGGGAAGGTTTGCTGAAATGGAGTCTCTCTCACGCAGATGGTACTCGTCCCCCCGGTAATTTGAGGTACCCCTTTTGAACTTCCCAACCACTCTCCCCCTCCTGTTTTGTTTCTTGTTTTCCGTTTTTTTTTTCTTTTTAATTGGAAGATCTTTTCTAAATTTTCTTTGGAGGAGACTAAACTAATTGGGAGTCTCCACTGTGTAGCGAGGAGGATCGGAGATGGTTTATGGAGGCTATGCAATCGCAGACGGTTGACGTCATCAGAAGAATGAAGGAGATAACTCTGGTTATGCAAACTCCCGACCAAGTGCTTGAATCTCAAGGGGTCACTCCTCAAGATCTTGAGGGTATCGTATCACTATCAATCACTTCTTCTGGACCCCGTCCCCTGCCCGCCTTCTCTTTCCCTTTTCCCTTTTGCGTTATTTTAGTATCAAATTTGATTCCGAGGACGATTGAAGGAGCCGAACTTAATGTGTTTGCTTTGTTACAGATATGTTGGACGAGTTACAAGAGCATGTCGAGTCTATTGACATGGCCAACGGTGAGCCTTCTTATCATTTATAAATACTTTCTATTTTCGGTTCTGGTCAGTACACTTGTAACTTTATACTGGAGCCTGTTAATATTCACGGTAATCTTGCGAAGAAGAAAAAGAACATGTTGATGTGCATTTCGCAAACTTAATTTTAAGTTGAGAGCCATTTTTCTGTATCTCTTTTACCTGATAGTTTCTTTAGTACCTGACGTTTAGCTGACAGTATTGGTGCAAATATTATGTGTAAGACTCGTATGGAACCTAGAGATGGATGTTGAAAAGCGACTATATGTATGAAATGTGGATCTAATCGAAACATGTTTGTTATTATGAAAAGCTGCTTTATGCTGGTTGCTTGCTGAAATTCCGTGCTTATGCTTCCGTCCTAAGTAACATTATTATTATTTTTCTTTCTTTACAACCGAATTATGGTAGTTTCACTGCTGTTTGCCAGTAATGTCACAATTTGGTTGTTGAGAGTTATGTATCCTGAAATGCGTTTATTTGTCCCTTTGCATGTGCAGATCTCCATTCTATTGGGGGTTTGAATCCTCTTCTCAAGTATCTGAGGAATTCCCATGATAATATTAGAGCCAAAGCTGCAGAAGTTGTGAGCACAATTGTTCAGAACAATCCCAGGAGTCAACAACTGGTGATGGAAGCTAATGGCCTGGAACCACTCCTCCATAATTTCACTTCGGATCCTGATGTTACTGTGCGCACTAAAGCACTCGGTGCAATCTCATGTGAGTTCCCTGTAGTTTTAGGAGGAGCCTTTCACTTGTCTGTTGAAGTTTGATCCCTGCTTGGACGGGATTTGTTGGTATTTTAATTGTTTTTACTCTTTCTACATCTTTCAGCTTTAATCAGGCACAATAAGCCTGGTATTGCAGCATTTCGTCTTGCAAATGGTTATTCTGCCCTAAAGGATGCTTTAAGTTTTGAGAGCGTGAGATTTCAAAGGTGCTTTTTTAAATATATGTTGCTCCAGTGAAACCATTTCATTTCTCTCATTTATCACCGATTTCTAAAATTTATTTGATCTTGCAGGAAGGCTCTTAACTTGATCCAGTACTTATTGCATGAAAATCGTTCAGACTGCAATATTGTGACTGAACTTGGGTTCCCACGTATTCTGATGCATTTTGCTTCCAGTGAAGATGGAGAAGTGAGAGAGGGAGCACTCAGGGGTCTTCTTGAGCTTGCTAGAGACAGGAGAGAGCAGGGTGGCAGTTGCTCAAGCGAGGAGGAGAGGAAACTTAAGGAACTTCTTGAGCAACGAATTGAAGGGATCAGCCTGATGTCAGCTGAGGACCTTGGAGCTGCTAGAGAGGAAAGGCAGCTTGTAGACTCCCTGTGGAATGCCTCTTTCAATGAAGCCTCTGCTCTCCAAGAGAAAGGACTTCTTGTTCTGCCGGGGGAGGATGCACCTCCACCTGACGTTGCTAGCAAGCATTTTGAACCACCTCTCAGAGCTTGGGCTGCTGACCGAAATGCCGATGTGCAAGCCAATAGCGAGAAGAAAGATGCTCCATTATTACTAGGTCCACCTGCTGGTAGTGCTAGTCGTCATAATAACTCAAATACAGACGGTGGAGATGAGAGGAACCCTCCAACATAGAGAATATAGTCTAGAATTGCCGAATGACTTTTATGAAGATAGCTTTTCTATTTCTCCACATCTGTGTAACAAGTGATATGTTTTGCTTTTAGCCATTTGTGAGCTTGCTGATGAGTTGTATTTATGTATTTCCCCAAATTGTCTGGGGTGCTTAGTTTCGCTGGTCATTGACCCCACTCATCGTTTCTGTTTCTGCTTGAAGCCTATGGTACTCGCCCAAATCATATTCATTCAAAACACCGCCTGAGAAGTCTGTTTCACGGTGAGCTTATGCGCGCTGGAATTTTTCATTTTAAGGGGTTTTTAGCTTCTGATATTTAGAGACATAAAATTTCTGCAGCGCCTTTGTTCCCTATACACCGATTAGTGGTTCCTTTTTAAAAAAAAAAAAATAATGAGAGCGCTCTGGATTTTTGAACTCTTAAGATTGCTTGTATTCTTTCTTCCATCATGTTATAGGGTGTTTACATCATCAAGATAAGATTTTTCACTCCATTCCATTAGTTATTATACGTTCATTTGGCTTTCCATCGAAATTCATTTAGTTCTGTCTCTCGATTGCTTGAACATTAGCATCTGGGCAAAGCTTAGGGCTTTGCAGTTTGTATCAAAAACATGTTTGTTTACTCACCAATTTGTACTTCTGGTTTTTCATTTACATTCTTAATACGAGGGTTTTTGTGGATTCAAGAACACCATTTATTAGTTTTTATGCTAAAGATGAGCGAATAGTTGGTTTTAATCATTACAGAAAATCTGCAAGATAAGTATTGGGGATGGCATGTGAATGGTGTTTGGCATACCATTAACGGAGAGAATTGCATTGTTTTAAAAATTGCCACGCTATTCCATGTGAAAATGTCGATGCTTTTTGCAGTTATAGCATGAGATGTCTCCTTATGCATATGTTGATAACAATTTTCACGTCAATCCTCGAATATCCCTGAAGTAATTTGGGGGAGACGGACGTACGAAAACGATGAACTCTGTAAAATACCTCGAAAACTAGCCCATCAAGTCGAAGGGGATGCACTTAATCAAATCATACTTTCTTGACTTCTTAGCTGCTGCTGGATGACAAATGGTTTTTCTGCCGGGTGAAGAGGGACAACCATGATGTCAATTGCCTATTGAAATGCTTTAGTTCCTCTATCAACATGTACACTTGCTTTCCGATAATTCTCGTTTGTGAGTGATAGAGAAATAAGTGAAGGATGCAAATGAAAGGAAAAAGAAAAGTAAGGACACGTTTGAGTAAAAACTGAAGAAAGAAATCTTTGTAGATCGAACCGCCAGATCCTTTCCGCATGCCGATGCCCATCTGCATCAATGTAAGTCGGCACTATCAAGTTCCATCTTTTCCATTTCGAACCTAGACTTTCCTTCCAATTTTGCCTTGAAGAATTTCCTGATGTAATCTCCAAAAATTACCTTCTTGTACTTCCTCAAGGAACCATGGGAGTCCATCATGGTATCCAAGGGTTCTATTTCTACATCATCTTGCGGGGATAGAAATGTTGCAAAGGAAATCCTTGCCTTATTCTTGTTTGTCACTGCTCGGTGTTCGATGCTCCTGTATGTCCCATTACTCCAAATCTGAGAGTCATTCCGAAAACGAAGAAATTTTGGTTCGCCATTAATTGGTTGATGATGGATCTGCTGAGACATAAACAGATGTACTAACAAAAACAAGAGAAGCAAACGTACCTCAAGAACATCTCCAACATTGACAACTAGAGCATTTGGAATCGGTCTAATTGGCACCCACTGGCCCTCATGCTGAATTTCTAAACCAGTAACATCATCATCTTGTGATGGTACGGTTATAGTACTTGCATCTGAGTGAGGGCTAAATCCTAGAACTTCATCAGGTTTGCAACAGGGGGGGTAGTTGTTCAGACGCAAAGCTTGAGGCAGCTCCTTGTGCATTGTAAGAAGGGTATTGCTGGCCATTCCCATGTTTATAGATATGGAACGAAGCAGTTCCATGCCCACTCTTCGTATTTCAGATGAATATTTCTCCACAGTATCACTGAAATGTGAGATTTGTTAGTCGCAACTCACAAGGCGTGCTAACAGAAAAGTTGGAACATTTATTGGATGAACCTACATGAAATCCGCTGGTGTGGTGGGCCAGAATTTACATTTTCGGAACTTTGAAGGAAACATGAACAGAACTAGTGCATCATTCCAATCCAATTTCTGCTTTTCAGAAAACACAAATGCATGCCCATATCCCTGCATGTCATCTGCGGGCATTGAGAACTTATTCTTCTCCTCTAATGGGAGATCAAGAAATAATCTTGCAGTATCTTTTATTTTTTGCAATACTTGGTTCTCTATTCCATGATTGACCACCTGAAAGACATGTCTACAAGTCATATGATATTGAAACAGTGACTGTAGATCGTTTAAGAAGCTCTAAATAGTATACCGTCACAGGGGTGCCTGGTAACGCATCTGGTACATGTCAGAGTTCTTGGTTTCAAGATTCAAGTTATGGCATACCTACTTAAGTTATAACATATATAACATAGAATTTAAAATTCTAGTACGTTGTCTGTTCTTACCTTCTAATGTTAGTCCGATAATTTTAATTATTACCTGAAAGTAGAGTGGCAATTTGTCCCAAGTCTCAATGTGTTACCCATGCCCATGGGGACTTTGGGCGGGATGGGTATTGGATTTTGATATTGGGTTTAAAATGTGACAAATCCCAATTGTACTCATTAATTGATGGGAATACTTGGGAAATACTTGGGTACCCATTGGGCTCAAATAACAAGGGCTCTGTTTGGTTTAGCTATTTTTGGGGGGTATTTTTGAAATATTTTATTATAGCAGTGTATATGAAAAAATTTTACTATAAAATTTTTTTGAAATATTTGATATACTAATATGGATGGGATGTTTTTTGAGTTATTGTATATTACTGTAACATTGTATTTGAAAAACTTATTTTTTGAAAAAATAGCCAATCCAAACGGAGTCTTAGATTAAAAAATTATCTTTAACAATTTTTATAGTCATACTAGAGAATATAATCTAGTAGTTTTCCTAGTCATTATCCACGAGAATTTTCAACATTTCAGTCAATTTAGACCTGTCATCTTTGGACAATGATGAGGATAAATATTCAACACCTTAAGTACCTTGGTCATCTTGATATATGTTGGAATATGACTGTATATCTATTTTTTCCTTTATTTGTTAATCCAATTTTTTATGGGAATCCTGAGTATAAAGCACTTGCATGTTTATTTAATAAAACTAAAAAAAATTTAATAAATCAAAAATATTAAAATTATATAAAAAATAAAAATGAATTAAAGGAAAAAAAATATGTAGAAAATAGATTTGGGTATTGGGCGGGATCAATCTAAACCCATCCCAAAGTGATCCCGCCCAAGTTAGTCCCAAAACACATATGGGTAAAGTTGGGCCCAAACCCATATGACTCGGTTCCATCACAAACCCAAGCAAATCTCGTCCATCCCGCCCATTTTGCCACCTCTACCTGAAAGAAACCCCATTCTTTGCATGCCTTGTCCAGTTTCCTGAGCTCCTGTTCTTGCTGCTGTAAAAGCAATGATAAATCTACTGTAGGAATCTCAGAGGAGAAAGAGGTCATTTTTGTTCTTTTTGGCTGGTCCTCTAGGCTCCTGATGTTTCTGTCTGGGATTTTTGAAGGATCCCTCTTCACCATTTCTTGAACATTTGGTGCTGATAAAGATCCCCCATAATTAGGTAGCTCCTCTTCTGTGCTATTCTGATTAATAGTCATTTTTATGATTTGCATACAAATTTGTTTTCAGAGTTCGCCACATGATGTTAGCGTTTGGAAGCTTTTTATAGCTGCGCTCAGCGAATGCTTTTTTTCCTACAGGAATCTTGATTTTTTTACCTAGAAAGATACTCTATAAAAAAAACTGGAGTTCTCACCCAAGTTTTGTGGATAGGTCACTTTCAAATTTGATATTTAACTTTTGGACATGCTGTAAATGAGTTTTAAAGAATCCAGGCTTACTTGTACTTGTTTGCCAGATAAAGAAGGATTAAGAAAATCAACGTCCTAGTGTTGTTTGAAGTCTGTGTCGCTGAACTTACTGCCAGGAGCTAATGTTTAATGAATGTTGAATCTTATGGCAAAGATGACAGAACGTGGTTCCTGACACAGTTAATTCACTATTTTCATTTCTCATCTTTTGGTTTAGTGACTACTTAAAGCAGGAGGGGATTTCTAAGCCCCCACCCCCTTTGATTTTTCTTTGTTCTTTTTTTTTTCAATGAACTTTTCTGGTTCACTTGCAGACAAATGGATTTCGGTTACTGCAATTCAACATGATGAAAGAAAGGCCCAGAAAGCTTGGCAGGGGGAAGATTTTGTGTTGTTGAAAATTGAACATTGGTTAGTATTGGTAAAGACTGCAGTTAAAAAGTTCAGGCGCATTAGAACAACATTTTCAGGGAACTGATTCTTCAAACAAAGGTGCATTGCCTGGACTAGTTTTAAGTTTAGGAACTGACTCCATAATATAAGATCAGTAACTGAGAATACATTTAAACTCCTCCACTAAGCTACCAAGTACTCTGTAAACAGAAATCACTAACTTAGGAAGCTCTCCTATTCTAATCAAGAGTGCAGCCTGAACTTCTTGGCACAGTTGTCACTTGGGAGGGCAGAAAGTGATGACATAACGGGAGGCCCTGCATTTGTTGAGGCTGGAAGAGTCATCAAAAGCATAGCTATAGGCTTTCGGGCAAATGGCCTTAAAGAGATTGGCAAAGAGTGTTGGTTTGCAGGTTTTGGGGTTTCCATATTCCCCCGTGCAACAATACTTGGCCGACTGCATAGCTAAGCAAGCACTCTTGCACCCTATCACCTTCTCGCCTACCCTAACTTCCAATGCTGATGGACAACATATGTTGAGATCAACTTCACATTCTGCTATGCCACAGCCAATTCCACCTCCGACTGGCTTCATCGAGACAGGCAAGTTGAATCCATCAACTAAACTCACGTCATAAAAATGTAAGGGGGAGGTGGATGTCCCCAGTGTCATTTCCACCACAGTTGCTGGTGGTGCACCACCCATTCCCTCACAGTGTAGTTGACCTGAACAGTCTCCGGTGCCACACGACCCTTTTCCTTTGTCATCAAAATGGCAATCCTGCCTGCCCCATATCCTGCCTGACCACATCTCAGGCACGCCAATGATAACTTCCTCGCCGCAGCTCAGATGGAAACCACCTGCTTTTGGGGTGACATGGCCAGCGCCGCCAAGTATCCCTGGCCATATATTTTCTGGACAATTGTTTACCAATATTAGCTGTATCCCATCTGCAATAACCGCACATAAAAAAAAAAAAAAGAAGAAAGAAAGCGGGTGAGTCATCAGATTATCACGCATTTAAAGAAACGACAAGTTTGGGAAGAAATTATAGTATACTTGATCTCGTGAGAAAGGCATATACGCAGAGTAGGATGAGTAGGAGATGTGAAGAAATTAGCATATTTCAATTGCGATGGAGTTGGCCTCTAGAGGCACATGGGGGAGGACTGAGGAGTGCTGACTGCTGAGATGTGGTGCCGGGCTCTTGGAGCTGGACGAATGCTCTGGTTTTAAAGGCGCAAATTCTGATTGAACACAACATCCTCCTTGATGGCCGAGGACTTGGTTTGGGAAACTTTATCTTTTCTTTATAAAGTTTTTTATTTACAGTTTTTATAGAGAAAAAGAGCAGTATATATGCATTGCTTCGGGGGTGGGATTTGCATAAATGCATTCATGTTGTTGTTGATTTTTTTAATGATTATGTCATTTGTTCATCCTCTTAACAGAAACTGGAATGAATCTTGTGTTATATAAGCATCTGCTTTTCCTTGCTTTGCTGGGATATCTACACATCAGATTCACATGGCTCCGCCAGGAGTCTGGGACCGCTGTTTTAGGTAAGTGTTCTGGCTGCTGGACTTTACGGCAGATACCAAGTTTGAATTTGTGGATCAGTCCGGCATTTGAATTTGGACGCGGTCCGGAAGGTGTAACACCATTTGTACATGGTGTAACATCATCTGTACAATGTGTAACAATTGAACAACAGCGAGTAAAATAGAACAACATTTTTGTGGGTCCCACACGGCGTGAAAATCGAGTTACAAGACGTGATCTGAATCGCACAAATTTTTTTAGTTTCATCCAGCCGTGAACTGCCTGGGACGGTTGTCCTCGTCCTTTGAATTTGTGTCTGATCTTGATTGTCATGCAAAGCAAGGACAAAGGGGATACTGCTTGGACTGAAATGCCATAATTTTGTCGCCAACTTTTAGAAACCTTGTACTTGACGATCGATGTCTCTTCACTTTTCTGCTCCTGAGTGGCAGAAATTGGAAGAAACTCAGCCCTTTTCCAGGAATTCTATTTTTTTGTTTTTTTGGGTCAGAGGAGGCCTGAACGGCCATTTGTAATGTCACAAACCTTGACCCATTCTATTGTTGTTCGGGTTCTGTTACTATTTAAGCTTTAAATGATTAACTGAAAATCCAGCCCATTCTATCAATGCTGGGATTTCTGAAACCGAACGCCATTTTGTTACTCGTAAATATGGATGCTGCAGAAGGCGGTCCACATAAAAATGGGCCTCATGTTAAAGTAGCCCATTTTATTTCATTGGTTTCATTTTCATACACTGCAAAATTCATGTAGAATAAGACTTCCTGCATCAGAAAACATCAGAAAAGACTTCCTGCAAGGAGTACTGGACTGGACTTGTATTTACCAACGCAACTTTTGTTAAAGGAAAAAAAAATCCTGGGTCCTTTGTTTTTCTTTTTTACACCTCTATAATCATATTTTTGGCGTTTTTCTTTCAAAAGCTTCTGGATCCTTCCCTTCGTACGGTTTCGGCCACCGCAGTCCCGCCAAATCCACCTAGACATAGCGACATCTGTTTTCTTTGTGCACGCAAAGATGTCACTTGTTAATGCACATAGTACTCTTTTTTTTTCTTTTTTTTTCTTTTTTTTCGACACAGGGTTGTTCGGGTCAATTCTTACGGGGCCGACTAATCCCCTGCGACCCGGATTTTGGCGCCCCAACCCGACCCAAGCACGGTAAGTGCGCGGAGGAATCCAGTAGCGCAGGGACTCGAACTTGGGATCTAGAGGTTTACCAGGAGGAGGTGCTACCGCTGGACCATTCACGCGGGGGCCGCACATAGTACTCTCTTATACACATATTAATAATTAATATTTTTTTATATTTATATACTATTTTCATTTAATTTTACTTATTTATTGTATATTTATCTACCTTTTTTAATTTTATATTTTCAAAAATATAACATTTAAATATATTATGACATCCTTTATGCAAACCGTTTAATTATTTATCCAATTAATTCTCCTTGTTTCGCTAAACAAATTTATAGACTAATTTTACAGGAAAAACTAAGACGGTACTGATCGACTATACATTCACCTGTAAATCTCTTCCCAGCCCACCGCCAAAATCTCGATTCTTCGGGCTCCCTTCCACCTGAGTCTCCGCAGACTCAACCGTGTGCTCTTTAGGAAGAATATCAGAGTCCCAAAAAAGAAAAAAACAGCTGAATCACAGTCAAAGAATCATTTGGCTAAAAATGATGGGCATTGCAGCAAAGGTTCGCGGAGCGGCGAGAATCTGCCAGTCTTTCTCTCTGCTCCGACCACCATCGGCACTAACTCCGGGACAGCCTCTGAGATTTTTGTCGGAGAGCAACAACGCAAACAAGAACCCAGTTGTCCAGCAAATGATAGACTACGCACTTTCTGTTGGCCGTTCCCAAAAATCAGGTATTTTTCCATCTTCAATAAGATTTTATCTTTTTATTTTTCCATCTTCAATAAGATTTGAGTGTTATGCTAAAAACATATGGGGTATGTGTAGATGAATCAATTTCGCAGGGTCTGTTGGTATTGGAGCAGTGCCACTCCACTCAAGCTGCAGATGACGATTCAAAAGGGATGGTTCTTTTAGCCATGTCTACCCTATTATATGAAAGGTCTTAATTTTTTGTTTTCTTCTTTTTACGTCCATTGCTATTTCGAATGACCTTGAAATTCATAGGTTTCTGTTCATGTATATCAGGGGAAACTTTGCTGAAGCCTTTGAGAAACTGCAGAGCATCCAAGATTTGAGCTCGTCTTCTATTGCTATTAGAGGTGGTTGACATGTCTCGGGTGTAGTTACTTAGACCATATTGGTTGCTCCTTTAATTTTGATTGTGGATTGGGTGTTTCAATGCGCTTTACCTTTGGTGTTTTGCTGCAGTTGCTGCTACAGAAGCTCTAGTAGGAATCCATCTCGAATTGGATGAGGCAAGCCCCCAGAGGACAATTTGCAATTGCTATGTCATCTCAAGTTTAAGTTCATTTTAGGATATTTACGTGCAGGATTCTCCTTGTACAGGATGATGCTTCATCTGTGCTCACAAATATATGGTATAACCTCATGGACGCTATCAAATTAGACATTGGTGGTGGGAGTGGCTTTGATGTTCTGGAAGCCCGTGCAAAGGCGTTAAAAGGACTTCTGGAGCTGGTCCGGGGTAATCTTCAAACAGGTCTGCGTGTATAGTTTGTTTAATCAATTCTCTTCTTCTGTGGCACTCTTGATCAGCTTAGGTCTCTATATTAAGTTACTAAATGCGGCGGAGACATTCTTTTCTAGCAGCTCAGGATGATCTTCTAGTAGCTCAGGATACTGAAGCTTGCACTGGTAAGGTTTTGCCTTCCTAGACACCGTGGTAATCTCTTGCACTATATTTTATTGATCTGGTGTTATATAGGCAATGTTGCTCTGTCTTATGGTGAATATCTTCATGGCATGCGGAAACTTCCTATTGCAAAGGAATTATACCAGAAAGTGATTCAGCAGTTGTCGGAGAGAGATTTTAACGACCTGCATAATATTGGGGCATGTAACATGTCAAAGGATGAGGTTTACTTAGCAGCTACATGTGCATTAGGGCAGCTTGAGGCTCATTTAGGGTAAGCACATTTTTTATTGCCCATTAATATTCATCTGACGGTGTCCTTCAAGGCATTGATTCTTGAGTTGTTTTTTTAGAAATTTTGGTGATGCTGAGGAGATTCTTACTGCAGCACTGAAGAAAGCAGAACAACATTTTGGTAATTTTACTTTCATTTCATTTAACATGGAATTACAGTCGAGATTTGATGCTACATAATGTTTATGCTTAATTGGTCTAGGGTCCAATCATCCCAAGGTTGGTGTTATTTTAACCTGCATAGCTCTCATGTATCGCTTGAAAGCGACAACAGAAGGCTCAAGTTCTCTTCTAATTCAAGAGGTAAGAAATTGCTGTTCAGGATGACATTTGCAACTTTCCCAAGTTAATTGTCTCCTCTCCTCCTTATTGCTGTTAATCCTCTTTGAATATAGTATGTAATGTTTTCCGGGCAACTAATATACTACATGTTTCAACGCATTCATTTATAAGAACTCAATAAAGTGACTGCGTGGAGCAAGTTGACTTCAAAATGAATACTCAATTACTTTCGTATTGGTTGCTGTGATATTTTACTGAAGACAAAATCAATATTTTTGCTGTAGTGGGTTACTGGCAGTGGACTTTTTACTTTTCAGATCTTATTATGCATGGACATGCTTCTGTGATGTTGATGGATACTGATACTATTGCAGTTGATTAGTTTATTCACACCATTAGTTCTCTCAATAGCTTCTCTAGTTCATCCTGCAGGGACTTTATAGAAAGGCAATAGAACTGCTTAGAGCTCCACCATTGGACAGTGATGGTATGCAGATCAATTTGCCCATTTTGTTTTTAAACTTCCCTTTGTGAAGATTGGCTAGCATTTGATTGATTGCCTATGCCTTTTTATGCTTTTTGGTGTCCCATAGGCGCTGAAGGAAAAGTATATAGAAGGGAAATGGTTGCCCTTGCCAGAGGTATGATTTAAAGTTCGAACTTGCAAGTTACAGTGGATGTGCGACTGGGATAGATTTCTAAACGGCCAGTATTTTTTTTTTTCGGGGTCTATCTTGGAGCATTATATTTTTGTATTGGTTGTTTAGGTGGCTATGCAGAAATACTGTGTGTTCAACAGAACAGAAAAGCAGAAGGCGAAAAAATGAGGCGCTGGGCAGAAGCTGTATGGAAAAATCGCAGGCTTTCACTAGCTGAGGTGCTAGACATATCTGAGAATTCTACCAAAGTACCTGTTATAGATGCTAGAATATGCAGGTCTGTATAATTTTCCCGAGTGATAGCTGATTTTGCTGTCAGAAATTTGAAATTTGTAGTGACAGCGCTAAGGGTGTAACAATTTCTAATTTGCACCTTATGTAACTAACTTATCCACATGTTTTTGCTGAGGTCTGTAGTGACTGAATAATATTGTACAAGCTTTCACAGATGCTGTTAAGATCTTTAAATTCCATTGCTAAGTATATCAGTGCGTTTTTCGGCATATTGGATGTACTGAGTGCGTCCGCCGTCCGATGAAAATTGCTTCGTATTCTACTCCAACTCATTGTTGAGCTGTTTGGTTACCATTTTTTGGTTTGAAATGGAGAATTTCTTGTTAAGAGTTAAATTTGGTAAGATCAAGGAAGTTTAAAATTATTTAGCGCAATATCAGTTACATAAACCAAACAGCAAAAATAAAATATGCATCAAGGGTTTAAGAAGATCTGCTCTGCACAGCTGAAAGTGTGTTGCGCAACCATAAAATAGAGAAAACAATACATGGCGGAATTGTTCAGTGACAACTGACAATCACAGGGGGAGATTAAGACCTTTGCCAACTTCTACGCCAATTATCTGAAGTATTCCCTTGTTCAGAATCTGAAAACCAAACCAGCAATGGTTAACCCTATGGAATTTGCCAAGGAAACGTGGATGGAGTATGGCAAAATGAAGAAAAATGTACCAGTTCAACGATGAAGATGCCAATAAGACCAACCATGCAAGTCCTGGAGTTCCATATTTCAGCAGTCCTAGTGAACCCCAGAAATGGGGGCTGAAATTTTGGAACTTCTTTCGGCAGTTCCACCTGAAGATTGATATATAGTTTCAATGGTCATTTTCCTTAATGACTAAAAAAAGAAAAGAAAAGAATGGATTAACATTGAAAGTGTGAAATCAAACCCCAAGAAGATGAGACTAAGAAAACTGGAAAGGAAATTTGAGCAGTACGTACTCCAGCAGGAAGCTTTGCAGCTTGAACCTTGAAAACCAGCCGCTTCTGACTCCGGGAGGAGGTTCTGAGGGTTGGATTATTGTGGAGAAAGTAAAGTTGGTGATTCTGACTATGATGGAGTGATGCGATGGCCGGGAGTGGGAGGAAAGAAGAAGAAATTGCCGGCGACGCAGCCATTGCCTGGTCGCTGGTACCGCTTCCAACCTTAGCCATTGATATCTTCTTCTTCTTCGGCTTATCTACACTCTTCCACGTGGCGCCCTGTTTTCCGGTGTGGTGGGTCCGGGTTCTACTTCATCGTGCGTTTGCAGAAGAGGGGCATGATTGCATGAACGGTTTCTGACAATTCACGGTCAAGATTTGACCCAAAAAAAAAATTATACGGTTCAAATTTCATTTTATACCTCATTTTTAACAAGGAAAAGTTTATGATAACGAAACTATTTTTACCTAATATAACAGGTAAAAACACTTTTAGCGACTATTTGATTACCTGTTGGACCGGTCACCTAAACAAGATAATGCCTAAAAATTTGGGTAGTAAGTTTCACATTAAAAATAGTAAGTTATCCCCATAAATTAGTAACTTTTATGTCTCAAAAAGTGAATCAAAATAAAAATGAAAGTTACTTTTTTTAAAAAAATAAATTACTACTCTATATTCGAAACTTACTTTTTGGAGAGTAAGTTTAGTTCAAGTAATAGTAAGTTTTTATAGATTAATAGTAAATCTTGTTGATAGAGTAGTAAATTTGGTTAATCGACAAAACTTACTAGTTTGTGGCATAAATTTACTCTTTTATTTAAAGAAACTTACATGAAACAAGTATTAGGAAGTTTATTTAAAATAATGCTAAGATTTTTTTATTAATGATTGAAACTTAATATTATAGTTAGTAATTGTTGGTAACGTAAATGTATAATATATGATTGTATGTATCATTCATAAATGTTATGTGTTTAGGCATTTTAATAAATGTATGTATCATTTATAAATGTTATGTGTTTTAATAAATTTATTTTCTAAGTCACAAGTATAAAAGTTAAAGTTGTACTAATGTGGCATAATCTTTGAAAATTATAGTAAATTTACCCTTATATTAAGTTTCGTGAGTTTCAAATATATTTTGTATCATTTACAATATGGATTTATATGCACATTTTTTATCAAAATTACTTTTAATCGGCAAATAGTATGTAAATTATTATAAAATGTCATTTTATAATAATCATAATTTTATAGGTGAATGGTATATAAACTGCTAAAATTATCAATTTATAAATGATCAAATCTTACTACTTTATGGCATATATTAGTTTGATCAACTAAAAAATTACTGTAATTAAGTGTACGTTGGTTGTTGATTTGAAATTTGCACCCCTATCACTATTCATTATTACTACCACAACTTTTTCTAATCAAAGTAAAACAAAGTCAAATATCTTTTCCTTTTGTATGCAGTATTTATATTTAGTAAAAAATTAATAAACCATGATTACATCTCATAATTTCTGATGAAATTAGTAACATTTTCTAAATAAATTGGAATAATTTGTAAAATATGTTATTTTTTTACCAATATAATTAGGGGTGGCAATCGGGTCCAAATCGGATTGGCGGGTCGGGTTGAGACCCGAGTATAACAGAAAACCCGCTGATTCGCCAACTCGAGACGGGTCAGGATATCTGACCCGAATCTGAAAATTTCAGGTTGTCGGGTTGACGTGACGACCCGAATGACCCGAAACTTAATTTCAATTTACTAATTTACCACTGTAATTTCTAATAAAATCAATTTCGCACAAGACTAATTACATAATCAAGTAATAAAAATTTAAATAAATAATCTCAAACCAAATCTAAAATAAATTAAAACACTGTAAAAGTGTTTTATCCCAAACCAAATATAAAATAAATTAAAACAGTATAAAAGTAAAAAATAATATAATACATTATTTGTCCAAATATAATAATTTCAACTTCACACAAGTTAAATAAATTCATTTAGGATTAAATGATTAATGCCTTTGGAAAAAAAGAATAACTTAGTTTAGATAGATAAAATAATTTTTAATTCGTAAACAGGTTATCGGGTCACCCACGGATTGACCCGAAGTCGACCCGTTTTCTTTTTGGGTTCATCGGACTCGACCCGATTTTGACCCGAACCTGCGAAACCTCAATCCGAACCCATTAATTTCGTGTTACGTTCGTGTCATGTTTTCATGTCGTGTCGGAAATTGCCACCCGTAAATATAATCAAAAGAAATTTGCACTATTAAAAAGCAAATGGGAAGAAAGGATGATGGCATAAGTATAAATAACTATATACATATCACACCATGAGTTTAGGTTTGATTTGTTCAAAACATCGGTAATTTATTCATTAGTAGATATAAAATGCATATTATTTTTATACAAATGGAAAATACAATTTCATAAATACTAATGAGGTTATCATTTTTTTTATACAATTGGAGTTTATCATAAATACAATTGGAGTTTATCATTTTTTTTATTATTCAGTATTTTTTTCCATGTTGTAACTGTACGTCTCTTTTTGAGCTTTTTGTTTGAATTCATCCTTGCTCATAAGAAAAATAATTAGCTTCAATTATGCGCTTGTTAATGAGGTTAAATCTGAAGGAGAACCGTACATGAGCCTTTTGAATTAACTTTGCTTCTCTTAGTTCCTGAAGTTGAAGTCCCCTGAAAATGTCACCCAATGTAGACCAATGCCTGATGTAACGTGCTTTATAGACTAACCACTAAAGTTATTATTAATAGGATTAAGCCTCTGCTCTCTTCCACTATTGGACCTGTCCAAAGTAGCTTTCTTCCTGAAAGAAAAACCAACGATAGCATTGCGTTACTCAGGAACTTTTGCGTAGGAGTATTAGAAAATGAACATATGAAGATTAATTTACAAAAGGCTTATGATAAGTTTAACTTCAATTGGTTTTGGCTTAAGCACCGTTCGTTTGATCCAATTTGGTTTTCCTTCTACCTTTTGCTGATGTTGTTATGAAATGTATCACATCCACTTTATTAGCTGCACTTTAAATGGGGAAGTAAATAAATACTTGAACCTAAAAGGGGATATAGACAAGGGTGACTTTCTCTCTGCCTTTATTTTTTTTGGGTAAATAATTCTGATTTTAGGACTTGGAGAGGGATTGTTAACAGCTTTAATAAAGTGAAACTTGGTTCTGAGTGGAATGTCGATAAATGTCATAGAATTTCATGTCTGACGATAAAAGATGGCTTTTGGATACAATTGGGGCATCCCCTTTTGAATGTGTAAAGAGGCTGAGGATAAATTTGATTGCGCGCATTCTGCTAATGTTGCACGACAAAATGGCTCTGATATCACTATCAAAAGCTTCAGTTTGAATTGAAATTTCTGTTTTACAAACCCAAGAGCACTTGGATGCTAACAATATCTGAAGTGAGTAAAATGATGGAAAATATGGAAGTATCAGAATTTGATCAAGGAATTTATTTCATTTTAAGTTTTTCTCTGCATCTTGATATCGTTTCCGTGCAATGCATCACTTTTTCCGTGCAATACATCAAAATGCCTTTTAATCATAAACAGCAAGTGCTCATAATTGTGTTATTTAGTAAGTAAGCATAACAGTTTTGAAAAGAAAATAACATACTTCAACAATTATGAGCAGAACTCCCATCAACAATGTTGATTTGAGCTTACCTCTGACATGATTGACTTTCCTAGCATATGTTTTCTAATGGTGATGTGGTTCTTAAAAAATCTGATATGTTATAAACCATAAAGATCTTCAAGTACACAGGATTACTGGATCTTAAACCTTTTGTACAAGGTTTAATTTCTCGAGACTGCCACAAACAAGGGTTAACTTCCAATTGAAACTTAGAAAAATTGAATGTTCTGAAATGCCATTTCTTGAAATTAAACGCCATCATTCACCAAACTTTTTTCCAAGAAAGCTGAAATTATTCACATTAAAACAAGTAAACACCAGAAATTGCAAACTAAGGAGATCATGTTCAGATTTACAATCAAAATGCATTAAACTACCTTTGAAGAAACTTAAATCATCCTAAAATTTTTTAGCAAAGACGAACAAAAAAATTTGTACCCTCTCAAGAATAAAATTCCTTAATGGTCTTGGCTGAAATCTGGTTCATTCACTACAAAACCATCACAAGATTTGTATTAAAAAAAGGCCACAACAACACATAATCATAGCAAATAAGTGACATAAAACTTAGGCGTGAAGAAGGAAAAATGTACCTGAATATTTTCGTCTCCTAACAAGCAAGTGTTTCGTACATGACTTTGGATTAATGAAGGATTGCATGCCCACATTAATGCCTATACAAATGCAAATACAACACAATTATATTTCATGTCTTCACACAAAAATAAAAGCAAGCTATACATTACCTAACCAGGAGGAATGATCTGAAACCAATTACTATCCATTAACTCCTTATTGCATCCATGCGGTGAATCTGATTGCAATAGGCCATAGGATGATCCTATCAGGTTCGAATTTACATTCTCAATTGAAATACATTGTTTGGCTGGTTTTTCAAACCAGGGAAATTTCAAAGTTCACAAATATAGTTCAAGATTGTTTTTTGTCATTGATCAGTGATATGTAGGTACAATATTAGATTCAGGTAGGCTCCGACCAATTCATGATTCATCAGGCGCCCAAAGCAAGGGTGATTGTGACAGCCCCACCTTCCCCTAAGGCGAACCAAAGAGGTTAGCGGACTGCCTGCCCAACTCTCGCCAGGACTAACGGTGCAGTATAGAGCGATCTACCACGTTCCGGAACTTATAACGCGCGCAAATAAGGCAAAAGGGCAAAATAACCCAAAATAAAAGAAATGAAATCCGGAGTCGGCCATGAATAGTAACCGACCCGTCAGAACCCAACCGAAATAGCTAACAAACATTCACATCTGAACTTTAGCAATTACAATCCAAAAGGACATACAAAAGTTTTCAAAAGTTGATACATATACACGGTTTGCCAAATCAGAAGAGAAAACGCCCCAAAAGTACACTTAGGGTTTTAAGCCACGAGCTATACAAAAGATATGTTCGACTAGCTCAGTTTGGCAGCCATTTGTCAAATCCAGACCAAAAGTGATTATTTTCCTGTAAGGAAAACAAAAGAGACAGAAAGGGGTGAGCTTGCGCTCAATGAGGTACCAAACATATAGCAGAAAAATCATGGCATTCCACATTTTACAAATCAGATACACATGCCAGATGTAAAGCAAAGGAACCAATGATTCAAATCAGAAGGATACGGGTGGCTCTCAGGAGCCAAATTTCCAGCGCAGTACTTGATCCAAACCGGTTGACTCTCCGTCAACGTATATAGAACCAAACGTCCGTAGACCCCTCTTTACACCGAATTCCGTCCACCAAACACCCCTTTACCGGGCCCGCTCACCGTAACCGAACAGAAATGGTAATACTCGAGTATACCGGAATCAAGGGTCTCAATACCCAAAAATTCCCGAACAGACTACCGTGGTTCGTTATCTAATCGTCCAGGCCCTTGCCGGCCCGACTCGAATAACTTAGCCACAGGATTGAGCTCATAGGTCATAGAAATCCGAACAGATGCAGACACAGATAACAGATTCAAATTTTGCATAGTAAATTGGCATATGAACAGACTAGAGAACGAGTGTGATAAAGTACACCCTCGTCTCGAACAAATAAACAGATTGCAGAGCAGAAATCAAGTTAAACAGCAATGGAGGGGAGTGGTACACTCACCGATTCAACTTCAAAAAGTTTCACTTCAGATTGGCCTTAATCGCCAAGAAACCCTAAAATAATCAAAATAAACCAATTGAAGGTTTTACTTCCAGAATCGAGTAAACAGAATGCACATGTGAGGCTCGACTACTAGTCGTATACCTCGCCAAATAATTACTAATGCAAGGGTGCAAAACATGATTTTCTTGGAAACGAAAAGGTAGCATGAAGACTTAGGCGCAAACAACCCAAAAGCCTTTCATTTCCACCAAAAGGCAAATTCAATTTAAAGAAACCAAACGGCCTAGAAAATCGGGCAGCACCTCCCCTATAATTCTTACTTTTCCAGCCATTAAGGCTTCATTATTTCCTCAAGTCAGTCCCAACATTTCACACAAAAGTCATCTCATTGCCCAAAAGCCGCTCACTAGGCTCAAAGTAATACAAGTACAAAAATTAGCTAGGAAATGACCGGAATAAGAGTGAGCCCTAAACATGCAAACAAGAACATGGAGACTCGATAACGAGTCATAAAGCCATACCAATCTTAACCCTAATAGGGTTTCATATGCATAGACAAGCATAATAGCAAACCAGAAATTCAAGACATGGAACTCATTTGTCCCAACACAAAAACAGTTTTTGGCCTCCAAAAGCGGTAATGGCACAAAATGCACTACGCTTATCGGATGAGGGCGTAAGACCCACCATCTCGAAGCTAAAAGACAGGGCTACAACAATGTAGAAGGCCACTCAGTCCAGATCCTAGCACAACTAGGCCAAAAATGCCAAATACTATACCAGAATTACCAAAACAGGTTTGCAAAACACACAAAACTGTAATGAACACAACTTAGTCCATACAGGTCCAAATGCCGAAATTCCAAAGGCATAGGTTAGCTAAGACACCCAGCTACATTTCATCAGAAGACACCAACTTCAAAATCCAAACCAATTCCAGTCAAAACAGGCAATTACTATCGCAGTTCGGACATTCTGTGCACCAAAAACAGCAACAGTAAAAACGGCATAACTCACTCTACACGAGTCCAATTGCCCTGAAATTTTGCAGGCACACTACACTCATCAATACCTACAACTTTCATGTTTTGAGCAAAGTCCAATTCGGCCTCTAGCTATGACCTAAAATTTCGGACAGAATAGGGGTTCAAGAACCCTAACTTTTCACATTTCATTCCAAATCCACAATTGATTGCATTTAACAACAATTGCATGTTTGCTGCATTTTCGGGCCATTAAAAAATATTTTCCTCGGGCACCTTGGGAGAGTCACGAAGCGAAACTCTCCGTAGGGGATGCCCGCCGGCGGGTGGCAAGCTGATAGGTACCCCGTGATGTGACCCTGAGAACTGTCACAGGTGGTATCAGAGCCATATGCCGACAGTTGGACCTTAAGTCCTTCGTCTGGAAAAGCCCCGAGGCGTCTCGTTCGTGAAGAGTCACGAAGCGAAACAGAGCTTGGCAGGCTTCAGATCTCTGTAGTGTATCCTAGGATTGAAGTTTAGGATGCCGGACTGTGGGTTTGATTTGACTCTTGAGAGATTTGTGCAGGATGTCTTGACTTGATTGGTACAAGAGGGAATGTCGAGGACGACATTCTTTTAAGGAGAGGAGATTGTGACGCCCCGAAAAAAAATGAGTTTGAGAACCCGGAAATTTTTTTAATTTTCTAGGGTTTATTTTTTTAACGCCCGCCTTTTCTACATTTTCTTGACTAGAAAAATTCCCAGATAAAGTTTATGAGCAAAAATAGTTTTAAAATGATTTTTCTAGTATCGGTTAGTTTTTGAGAAATTAAAAGCGTATTTTGGACGTGAGACCCGCAAGTGCGGTAAATGCATTATATTTTTGACAACTTGTTGGAATTTTGTATTAAGTGATATTATTTTACAAGGTGTTAAGATATTTGTCTTGGAGAGACAAGAAGATAATCTCAAGCTTAAAGAGTGACAAGTGTCACCTTGTTATTGAAGGTTGGACTTTGACATTTGACCATCTTACTACCTTTACCAAATAAGTACCAAAATTGATCCAAAATTACCTTCATTCTTCATCATCTTGGCTGAGCTTCACAAGGAGAAAAGAAAGGAAAGCTTTCATCTTACTTCTTCATTTCTTGCTCCAATCAAACAATTTAACCGATTAAACTTGGATTTGCTCCATAAAAACCTTTCTCTTGGTAGTATTAAGGTGTGTAGTGAAGTGGTTTGAGAAGCAAAGGTGCTAAGTTGGGTCTTTCCTTGGGTTTGCATGGTAAGTGACTAAGGAACCTTTCCTTTGATCTTGATGATGTTCAATTCATGATTGGTGGTGGTATAAGATGCACTTTTATGGATTAAATCTTGATTTTGGTTGAATTGGTGAAGTTTTATAATTATTGGGGATTTTTCTGTTTTCATATGAATATGATTATGGGGTCATGTATGATGATTGGAAATGATGTTTAATGACTCTAGGAGGTGGAAAAAGTGATTAATTGCAACCAATTTCTGTTTTGGACCAAAAATTGAAAAGTGAGGGTTTTGTGATGAACATTCTGTCCGAAATTTTAGGTCATAGTTAGAGGCCGAATTGGCCTTAGCTCAAAACATGAAAGTTGTAGGGAATGACATTTTAGAGGTGCCTACAAAATTTCAGGTCAATTGGAGTAGTGTCGAATGAGATAAGCCGAATTTACTGTTGCTGTTCTGGGTTCATCAGGATGTAAGAACTGCGTCTGAAATGGGTTGTTTTGACTGGAATGTTTTTGGATTTGGGTGTTGAGGTCTTCTGATGAAATGTAGCTGGATGTCTTAGCTATCATATGCCTTTGGAATTTCGGCATTTGGACCTGTGTAGACTGAGTTGGACGAATTACAGCATTGTGTGATTTGGGAACCTGCAATTACGGTTCTGGGTTGGTTTTCTGCATATTTGACCTAGTTGTACTAGGATTTGGACTGAGTGACCTTCTACATTGTTGTAGCCCTGGTTCTTAGCTTCGAAACGGTGGGTCTTGGACCTCCATCCGATACTCATAGTACCTTTTGTGCCATTACCGCAAAAGGACGTCAAAACTGTTTTTTCTAGTTTTGAGCTTAACTTTCATTTCCGGACTTTTCCCTAGCTTGACTTGTACGAGTACTACTTGGAGCATGCTGAATGGCTATTGGATGAACTTGTTGTTGTGTGTGTACCTTTGGGACTGGCTGAGGATATAATGAAGCCGTGGTGGCTGGAAAAGTAAGAAAATTCAGGGGAAATGCTGTCCGAATTTGGAATGGGCTTGATTGCTTTGCGTTTGTGCTTTAGGGCTTGGACTTGAGTGAAGTAATGCAATATGATGGATGGTTTCAGAGCCGTGGAGGTGAGTGACCTCAAACTATTTCCAAAGTACTTGTGAAATGTTTCTTGCATTATTTATTCGATTGCATCTCATGCGTGCTTGCATGTGAATTCATGATATGATTTTGGCTTCAATGAGTTCTGGGAAAGTCTTGTGCTGGACACCAACGTCTCCATTCTGTTTGTGGTTCATGTTCATGGTTATCTGGAGCTCAAAAAGGGGCTTCCTCTCTCTGTTCGTGTGTTATGATCTATTTGAGCGTTGGGTGTTCTAGTGCAATGATTTCACTGGCTCACGAGAGCACTAAACGGACATTTGATCTCTGAATCATGACATCATCGAAATCATCGAAATGCCACATTGTGAAATATATTTGCTTAATGATTTTGCTGGTTACTCGCTGAGCTTCTAGCTCACCCCAAAAATATTTTATTCCCCTCAACAGGGCTCAAGGCGAAGGAAGGACTTATAGTACTTGTGCACGTGATTGGATGGCCTATGTTTTGTACAGTTTTGATTTGGAATCATTTTATGTATAGTTGAGAATTGTTTCCGCTGCTTTTGTGACATGTAATTATTGGAGACTTGGATGTATAATTGTGGACCATGTGATGTGTATTTGAGATGTATATTGTAATATATTTGAGGATTGTAGTGAACGACTGAGTCCCGGCGAGAGCTGGGCAGGCGGCCCGCCGATACCCTCGGGTTCGCCCTTGGGAGAGGTGGGGCTGTCACAAGATTGGACTGCCTGCCCAGCTCTCGCCAGGACTAACGGTGCAGTATAGAGCGATCTTTCACGTTCCGGAACTTATAACGCGCGCAAATAAGACAAAAGGGCAAAATAACCCAAAATAAAAGAAACAAAATCCGAAGTCGGCCATGAATAGTAACCGACTCGTCCGAACCCAACCAAACATCGAATTACATAAACCACATAACATTTAGCTTTTACAAACCAAAAATGACATTTAAAAGTGATACAAAAGTCGCTACATATATGGTTTGCCAAAACAAAAGTGAAAGCGGCCCTAATGATACATTTAGGGTCCCATTTTATATACAATACAAAAGAGTCATTCATCTAGTTCATTCGGCAACCATTTATCAAAATTCATTCCAAAAGAGTCATATTCCTGTAAGGAAAACAAAAGGAACGGGGTGAGCTAATTGCCCAGTGAGAATACAACTCAAGCAACCAAATTCATGGATACATCAAGTTTAACAGTCCAATTTACCAAAATAAATAAAGCCACACATTAATAATGAGGATAAAAGGATACGGGTGGCTCTCAAGAGCCCTTTTCCTCATTTAAATTCTTGATCAGGTCTCATTGACTCTCCGTCACTGTCTGAAAGGTAACCAACCGTAGACTCCTCTTAACTTCCATTCCCTTCCTCCTAACATTCCTCAACCGGGCCCGAAATCCAAACACTTGCATTGTGGTATTACTCGAGTAAACCGGAATCAAGAGTCTCTCATACTACAAGATTCCCTATGATGTTGCCCCAAGGCACATTAATTGGCACGACCAAGCCCTCGCCGGCTCGATTCAATCAATAACCAATGGGGTTGAGCTCATGGATAATATTTGAAGTCATGTATTTCATTTCATATAACATTTCATATAACTTTCCAATAACATGCGAAACAATAAATGAAAGTGATAAAGTACACTCTCACTTGGATCAATCAACATTCAACATCTCGAGTACTAAGATCAAAGCCATGTAATAGCACATAAGTGAGTAGTACACTCACCAAGCTAGCACAATGCGGTTTCAAACACTTTAGTCAAAAGAACGTTGTGCACCACCGTCACGCCCTAAAATCACGCAACAAATGCAATGAGACTCGATAACGAGTCATATAGCAATGCTAAACACAACCCCAATAGGGTTTCATATGCATAAATGAGCATAATAGCAAACCAGAAATTAGAAAATGGCCTTAGTCTTGGCCCCAAATAGAAAACTGTTTTGCCCTTATTATGCGGTAATGGTGTAAAATTCTCTACGGTTATCGGATGGGGGTGTAAGACCCACCGTTTCGAAGCTATGAAACAGGGATACAACAATGTAGAAGGTCACTCAATCCAGTTCCTAGCTTAACTAGGTCGAAAATGCCAAATACTATACCAGAATTACCAAAACAGGTTTGCAAATCACACAAAACTGTAATTACTATAACTTAGTCTATACAAGTCCAAATTCCGAAATTCCAAAGGCATATGTTAACTAAGACATCCAGCTACATTTCATAAGAAGACACCAACAACTAAATCCAAACCAATTCCAGTCAAAATAGACAATTACTATCGCAGTTCGCACATTCTGTCCACCAAAAACAGCAACAGGAAAAACGGCATAACTCACTCTATACTACTCCAAATGCCCTGAAATTTTTCAGGCACTTCAAAATCATCAATACCTACAACTTTCATGTTTTGAGCAAAGTCCAATTCGGCCTCTATCTATGACCGAAAATTTCGGACAGAATGTTCAACTAAGAACCCTAATTTTCCAGAAATTCTTCCAAATCCAAAATTGATTGCAATTTCCTATCATATGCACCTACTAGAGTCTATATAGACCATTATCAACCATCATACTAGTCCACAACATCAAGATCATATAAAACCATAAAATTCCTCAAAAATATAAAAACTTCACCAAATCACTACAAATCAAGAAACAAATCATATATTCCAACACTTATGCCACCATTAAGCACAAAATAACCATCATTAAGTATAAGGAAGTAGTAAAACATCACTTACCTAAGAACAAGAGATGTAGAGAGGTTGGCCACCTTAGAGCTTCAAACAAACTTCACCGAGTCACTTACTAGCACCTAATGGAGTGATTTTATGGAGCAAATCTAAGTTTAATTGGTTGGAATGGAAGATTGAGATAGTTTGAAGCTTGTAAATTGAAGAAGTTTTTCTTCCTTGTCCAAGAGAGAGAATCGGCCAACAAGAGGTAAGAAAGAATAAATTTTTAGGCAATTTTTGAGATATTTAATCCATGATAAGAAAAGTCAAAAATGTCCAACAAGTGGACCAATCACATAGTGCCACTTGGCACTTCATTTAATGCCTTCCTATCACTTGGTTCCTCTCACATCAATGCCATGTCACCCTCTACTTATCTCTTAACACCCGATAAATTTCCACCAGTATCCGAAACTTAACCTTATTGGCCGAATTTTTCCGTACTTTTCGCACTAGTGGGTCCCACGTCCAAAATATATTCTTAATTTTCTAAAAACTCACCAATACTAGAAAAATCATTTAAAAACTATAATTACTCATAAAATCTACCAGAAAAATATTCCTAGGCCCGAAAATGCAGAAAACATGCAATTAAGGGGGAAATAAACCCTAGGAAAAATATTAGGGTTTTTACGGGTTCTCACACTCTCCCCCTCTTAAAAGAATTTCGTCCTCGAAATTTCTCACCAACGGAATCTATCAAATCTAAAGTACCCAACGGACTATACCTTCTCCATCCTCAGACGAGTCAGGGACCTGATGCTGCTCTAGAGAATATACCCGAGCCGGTACTTTCGCTCCGGTCCCTTCTCCTTTCGACTGTCCAGGGTTGGTCTTAGCTGGTTGCTGAGAATTAGTCTTGGTGGGTGGCGGAGTCCCTCTCCCTTCGCGCAGTCGTGCTGGACAATTAGCAATTCGATGTTCGGCGCTACCACAGCGCAGGCATTTTCCTTCTTTCTTCCAACAATTTGCCTCCGTGTGCTTTGGCCCTCCGCAATATCCACAGGGACCTCGAGTAGCAGTGACCGATCCTCTCGGTGAGACACCACTGGCCACCCCCGATTGTCGTACTCCCCCGTTCCCTTTTCCACTCTTAGAGGGTGTGCTCTTATCTTCCTGTTCTGAGCTGCTCCCAGGAAAGCCTCTTTTCTTGGTTTGGAAGTTTCTAACTTGTAGCCTCGCATCTTCAACCCGTTGAGCTTTCTCCACCGCGTCACTAAAGGTACCAAGTTGAGCTACAGCCAAATCCTTTTGAATTTCAACATTTAGCCCCTGTAAAAAACGCCTTATCCGTCTTTGTTCGGTTATGATCAGTTCAGGCGCAAACTTAGACAACCGAGTGAATTGACTCTCATACTCGGCTACAGTTTGTGTTCCCTGGCGAAGCCGAATGAATTCATCTTCCTTCTTTTCTTGGATGAGAGGAGGGAAAAACTTGGCATTAAATTCTCTCATAAAGTTCGCCCACGTCCTCGGGGTTTGTTCTCTTTCCCATTTCATTCGAATGACATTCCACCAGGAACGGGCGGCTCCCTCTAGTTGGAAGACAGCAAATGTCACCTGTCTCTCTTCGGTATAGTGTAAGGCAGCGAAAATATCAATCATCTTCTCCATCCACTTCTCAGCTACATCAGGATCAGGGCCTCCAAGAAATTTGGGTGGGGAGAACTTCTGAAATCTCTCAAGGGCTCTATCCTCGCCCTCCATGTGATTACCAGGATTTCCAGGGTTGTGGTTAGGGTTTTGACCTTGTTGGTGCACCACTTGGGCTAGTAAATCAGTCATTTGCTGCATAGCCGCAGCTATTTGGACATTGGGGTCAACCCTAGGGTCAGGGTTTGGTCCAGATGAGGTTTCCCCAATACCCCTTTCAGGCGTAGGTTGCCTATTGCCACGCCCACGGCCCCGTCCACTACGAGTGCCTTCCATAAGTTTCACTCGGTCTAGGCAAGAATGCTAAACCAAAGCAGTATCAAAGCATGTAAGTAATACGCAAAACTTTCACATTAACACACATTTATACATTGCAAACATGATCACAACATATATATACAAGTCGGTCAAAATTAAGCCACACACATATATACAGCCAGTTAAGTCAGGTACAAACATAAACGATCCACCGAGGAATGGCCTTTCTAGTTCAACAAATCCTTTCTAACCTAGGCCCTCACATCTTTCGTATCCGGGCGCAAGAATCCCATCTAAGATAATTCACAACTCGAGCCGGCCGGTCCCAAGAGTAAACCATCTTTATTAAGGATTCCTACCCGACATACATACCTAGCTTCCTCGAGTCCCATGATAATGATTCGTACACTTATCACATGCCCGGTTCATAACTTACGCTCAAACGAGCACTTAGACATATTCATGAAATTAGGACCACAACACCACTTGGCCCAGTCTCACTCCGCGCAGAGACCACGCGAAGTGGCTCTGATACCACCTGTGACAGTTCTCAGGGTCACATCACGGGGTACCTATCAGCTTGCCACCCGCACGCGGGCATCCCCTACGGAGAGTTTCGCTTCGTGACTCTTCACGAACGAGAGGCTCGGGGCTTTTCCAGACGAAGGACGTAAAGTCCCAACTGTCGGCATATGGCTCTGATACCACCTGTGACAGCCCCACCTTCCCCTAAGGCGAACCAAAGAGGTTAGCGGACTGCCTGCCCAGCTCTCGCCAGGACTAACGGTGCAGTATAGAGCGATCTACCACGTTCCGGAACTTATAACGCGCGCAAATAAGGCAAAAGGGCAAAATAACCCAAAATAAAAGAAATGAAATCCGGAGTCGGCCATGAATAGTAACCGACCCGTCAGAACCCAACCGAAATAGCTAACAAACATTCACATCTGAACTTTAGCAATTACAATCCAAAAGGACATACAAAAGTTTTCAAAAGTTGATACATATACACGGTTTGCCAAATCAGAAGAGAAAACGCCCCAAAAGTACACTTAGGGTTTTAAGCCATGAGCTATACAAAAGATATGTTCGACTAGCTCAGTTTGGCAGCCATTTGTCAAATCCAGACCAAAAGTGATTATTTTCCTGTAAGGAAAACAAAAGGGACAGAAAGGGGTGAGCTTGCGCTCAATGAGATACCAAACATATAGCAGAAAAATCATGGCATTCCACATTTTACAAATCAGATACACAAGCCAGATGTAAAGCAAAGGAACCAATGATTCAAATCAGAAGGATACGGGTGGCTCTCAGGAGCCAAATTTCCAGCGCAGTACTTGATCCAAACCGGTTGACTCTCCGTCAACGTATATAGAACCAAACGTCCGTAGACCCCTCTTTACACCGAATTCCGTCCACCAAACACCCCTTTACCGGGCCCGCTCACCGTAACCGAACAGAAATGGTAATACTCGAGTATACCCGGAATCAAGGGTCTCAATACCCAAAATCCCCGAACAGACTACCGTGGTTCGTTATCTAATCGTCCAGGCCCTTGCCGGCCCGACTCGAATAACTTAGGCACAGGATTGAGCTCATAGGTCATAGAAATCCGAACAGATGCAGACACAGATAACAGATTCAAATTTTGCATAGTAAATTGGCATATGAACAGACTAGAGAACGAGTGTGATAAAGTACACCCTCGTCTCGAACAAATAAACAGATTGCAGAGCAGAAATCAAGTTAAACAGCAATGGAGGGGAGTGGTACACTCACCGATTCAACTTCAAAAAGTTTCACTTCAGATTGGCCTTAATCGCCAAGAAACCCTAAAATAATCAAAATAAACCAATTGAAGGTTTTACTTCCAGAATCGAGTAAACAGAATGCACATGTGAGGCTCGACTACTAGTCGTATACCTCGCCAAATAATTACTAATGCAAGGGTGCAAAACATGATTTTCTTGGAAACGAAAAGGTAGCATGAAGACTTAGGCGCAAACAACCCAAAAGCCTTTCATTTCCACCAAAAGGCAAATTCAATTTAAAGAAACCAAACGGCCTAGAAAATCGGGCAGCACCTCCCCTATAATTCTTACTTTTCCAGCCATTAAGGCTTCATTATTTCCTCAAGTCAGTCCCAACATTTCACACAAAAGTCATCTCATTGCCCAAAAGCCGCTCACTAGGCTCAAAGTAATACAAGTACAAAAATTAGCTAGGAAATGACCGGAATAAGAGTGAGCCCTAAACATGCAAACAAGAACATGGAGACTCGATAACGAGTCATAAAGCCATACCAATCTTAACCCTAATAGGGTTTCATATGCATAGACAAGCATAATAGCAAACCAGAAATTCAAGACATGGAACTCATTTGTCCCAACACAAAAACAGTTTTTGGCCTCCAAAAGCGGTAATGGCACAAAATGCACTACGCTTATCGGATGAGGGCGTAAGACCCACCATCTCGAAGCTAAAAGACAGGGCTACAACAATGTAGAAGGCCACTCAGTCCAGATCCTAGCACAACTAGGCCAAAAATGCCAAATACTATACCAGAATTACCAAAACAGGTTTGCAAAACACACAAAACTGTAATGAACACAACTTAGTCCATACAGGTCCAAATGCCGAAATTCCAAAGGCATAGGTTAGCTAAGACACCCAGCTACATTTCATCAGAAGACACCAACTTCAAAATCCAAACCAATTCCAGTCAAAACAGGCAATTACTATCGCAGTTCGGACATTCTGTGCACCAAAAACAGCAACAGTAAAAACGGCATAACTCACTCTACACGAGTCCAATTGCCCTGAAATTTTGCAGGCACACTAAACTCATCAATACCTACAACTTTCATGTTTTGAGCAAAGTCCAATTCGGCCTCTAGCTATGACCTAAAATTTCGGACAGAATAGGGGTTCAAGAACCCTAACTTTTCACATTTCATTCCAAATCCACAATTGATTGCATTTAACAACAATTCACACCTACTAGAGCTAAAGCCCCTTATTACCAAGCATCATACTAGTCCACAACATCAAAATCATATGAAACCAGAAAATTCCTCATAAAATGGAAAACTTCACCAAATCAAGCCAAACCAAGAAATAAATCATATAATCCATCACTTTAGCCACTTCTAAGCCAAACATAAGCATCATTAGATGTAGTAGGGTGTTCAAGCATCACTTACCAAGAAATTAAGAGAGATAGAGAGGTTGGCCACCTTAGAGCTTCAAAACAACTTCACCAAGTCACTTACTAGCACCTAATGGAGTGATTTTATGGAGCAAATCTAAGTTTAATTGGTTGGAATGGAAGATTGAGATAGTTTGAAGCTTGTAAATTGAAGAAGTTTTTCTTCCTTGTCCAAGAGAGAGAATCGGCCAACAAGAGGTAAGAAAGAATAAATTTTTAGGCAATTTTTGAGATATTTAATCCATGATAAGAAAAGTCAAAAATGTCCAACAAGTGGACCAATCACATAGTGCCACTTGGCACTTCATTTAATGCCTTCCTATCACTTGGTTCCTCTCACATCAATGCCATGTCACCCTCTACTTATCTCTTAACACCCGATAAATTTCCACCAGTATCCGAAACTTAACCTTATTGGCCGAATTTTTCCGTACTTTTCGCACTAGTGGGTCCCACGTCCAAAATATATTCTTAATTTTCTAAAAACTCACCAATACTAGAAAAATCATTTAAAAACTATAATTACTCATAAAATCTACCAGAAAAATATTCCTAGGCCCGAAAATGCAGAAAACATGCAATTAAGGGGGAAATAAACCCTAGGAAAAATATTAGGGTTTTTACGGGTTCTCACAGTGATTTTACTGCTACTTTTAAAGAAACAATAATGCTTTCCAGTGTTAGAATATATATCACGTCGAATCCTTTTGTATTAAATCTTATCGATCTCAACGATGTATTTTGAGCAAATAGACGTATCAAAGCTAATTCTTTGCATGGCGGTGGGAATTGCTAGAATCAAATTCATGTATTCAAACATTAAAAAAAACAAAGGATTCTAATAGTACCACGAACACAACGATAACTTTGAGACCAACGTACTAAAATCTTTACTTTGCATTGCTTAGAATCTTTAAAAATTTGCATCATATGTGTCTATGAATCCGGTGTTGGAAGTATCTAAAACATAGGAATGAGGAGATATAATAAAAATTAATTTAAAAAATTGATAACTGAAATTCGTCAACTGTGGTTTTAATCAAGTTGTTTGGTGCTTTCTAACCCCATGCAGGCATCAATCATATCACGCAAATTTCTTTTTGACATTTCACCAAACACCTTATATGCATTCCTAAATTAACCACTTTTCACATAAATGCCGACATACTACTATGTTTCACATACAGGGTCTAAGTCATTTCCCACATATTTTTCAACAAAATATTGACAATCAAATCAAATGAAAGATAAATAAATTAAAGCAATATAATCAGGCGATTTTCAAGAAACATGATGGTCTAACCTTTTGGCTGCTATTTTTCATCTACTCTCTTGCAGGATACCACCACCGCAGCCCTAATAAAATCTCAACCAATTTGTTGGATCTGCATATGCTAGCATCCAAAATCGATCAATCACCTAGGAGAGAGGGAAAGTGTGGACTAAACAGGAAAATTTTGCCAGAAAATGTATAAAACTTAAATAAAAAGGAACAGAAGATGCACAAAATACGAAGGGTACAATTTTCAATTCACCAGCAAAATCCTCTCCTTCATTGTCATCCAAAACTACGATAAAATCAGAACAAAAACAAAAAGGAACAATGAATATAGAGAAGAATACTCAATTTTTCAGTGGAATAACAAAAAAACAAATCATTTTGTTTGCAACTATACCTTGTTGAAAGGGCCTTTAAACGGCATCCAGTGGGAGTCAGAATCTTCGTTATCGAATCTGTCTGGCAATTCTCGATCAGAATTGTCGTAATCTTGCTAGGAAAAAATTTCTATTCCATCATATCGTGAGGTGAAAAGAAAATAAAAAGAAGGCAAGCAACTTTAGAGAGATGTGATAACCCAAAACTGTTTTCAGAAACCGGTGATTTTTTTACTTAAATATGTAAATTTTTTACTTTTAGTATTAGTAAGTTTAATTTAAAGAAAAGTAAATTTTGTCAAATAACAAGTAAATTAAATTACTCAAAGTGTAAATTTCTATTTCTGACTAAAACTTATCTTTCAGGCATATACTTACTAGTTTTAATTAAAAACTTACTAAAGTTAATATTAATTATTTTAATATAATATTTAAAAAGTCGCTAAAAGATTTGATCTGTCACTGAAGGTAATAGAAACCTATAATAGTAGGTTTCCCTGATATCGTTACCATAACTATAGGCACTGTAGCATTGTCCTTTTAACAATATGTGTGAAATTCATAAAATTTTATTTTAGAATTACACGTGATTGAAAGTAAGTTGCACCATATGTAAACAGAATTACGTCACGTGTAAAATGCATATAATTTTCAGAAACAGCTGTTCCGGCAACCGTTCCTCCCCTAGTCCCGCGTTTGGGAAGAGGGGCACGAACGGTTCCTGACAATTTACAGCCAAGATTTGGTTAGCGTTTGGGAAGAGGGGCACAAACGGCTCCTGACAATTCACGGCTAAGATTTGATCAAAAAAATGCGTTTGCGTGTCCGGGCCCCATCTCTATACGTGCATCACTTGGCAGCCTCGAATTGTTTTTTCACCCGTTATGCTTTTGGGGCAAATGCAAGTACGCACGTACCGCCCCTGCTTCAAATTGGAGTAATGCACTGCACTGCTTTCTTTTAAGCGCTGCATGCAGGCGTAAGAATTCGATCGATCACCTTATCTATAACTCTGACAGGGAAATTTTAAATCCCTTCTTCTTGATGATTAACTTACCGAAAAGAAAATCTGATTCGCACGCAAAAATACAAATAGCAGAACTGGTTTTATTTCCTCAAATGCACTGTCCAAATCTTGGTTATATTACTTAAAAACGCTCTCGACACAATTGTTCTATCCATTCCAGCCTTGATTATTTTCTCTGTCTAAATTCCCATACAGCGGCATTTTCTTGTCTTTATTTTTGTTTGAGCACTGCAACCATCCGTTTCCTCAGGCGTTCTTTATACAGCAATCTCTTGGACAGTTTTCCAAATGTGATTCTTACTCTAAATTTTGCTGCTATATAAATGCATAATTTCTAATAAAATTCTACTTATTACATAATCATACAAAGATTTCCGGAAGACGGCATACCCATTTGGGTAAGTGGAAGACTGCAAATCCATGTTTGGGCTATTGCAGAATATCTTCAACTGAAAAAAAAAATCATTATGAATTCTGGCAAAAGATTTGCCCTCCGAATGATGAATTTGAACAAGTGCTTTCTTACTGGTTTTATAGAACATTTGAACGTCTTAACACCACAAACAAATTCTACTTATTTGGTCGTTTATGATTTTATTACGTCAACAGTAAAGACGTCAAGGAATGATCAATTTCAGACACCGCCCTCTTCTTGTTCTCTCTTCCTCTTTTTTGTCGATCCTCCGAAGTAATTTATGTCCGGGCTCTTAATTGTTAACAAGAAGGAATGATCAATTTGGCAGTCACAGAAATCACAGCAAGAATGCGCGCCCAAGACAGTCACGGGACTGGAAGGACAATTAATGCAGCTAATCTTCTTAGCAGAAGTACTAGTGTGGCATAAATCCATCATCATCTTACAGCACTTGATTAAATCATCCTGCATTCCATGAAAAATAGAATTTCGATTAGCGTTGTGCTGTTTGGTCCTAGAGCAGAGCAGACCAAAGAGCCCCAGAAGAAAAGATAGTACCTTTTGATCTGGAGGGATGAGGACGCTGAAATGGGAGCACAGAGAGTCATTTATTGTTGACAGAAACTCTTTGGAAATCCGTTGTATGGCAGACACGGCAATAATACAGGGCCGAAACTCCAAGAAGCTAGAATCTGAACGATGAACCATGATTTTCATAGCTAATAAGTTCGGTCTCATCAAGCTTATTGGTATTAGCGTAGTGGGATTTATGTTGCATGCGAAGAAACTTGTATGACCAGAGGCTGTTAATAAAAACCCTAAAGAAATCCATCTATTTTGTACGTGGAATTAATTCAATAAGAATGTGAACTAAAAGGGGGGACAAGATTCTGAATTGCAGCTTCAATTCTCACCTAAAAGTGCCTTGACCAAAAGCTCGGTGATCAGCTCCTGGACGAAGTGTCTGTTCAGGGGATCAATGCTCCGCGTCAACAATTCTAGGTACGAATATGACGTGGTTGGACAAAGCCGCCATTCTAAAGCTTTTAAAAGAATCAATTCCATCCGTTGGATTAAGCTTGATTCAAAGGAATGCTCAAGACCCTCCGTCTACCAAAAGTACCAACCAAACAATTGTGGTCAAAAAAAAAAAAAAACTATTGCAACGTAAGAGTCATATCAAGTGGTATTACAAAGATTAAGTACTGCAAGAATATATAAAAGAAAGAGATACCACTTGAAAAAAAAACCTGGATTTCATTCAATACATTAGGGGCGTTGGTTTCGAACTTGAAAGCAATAGATAGGCATGCAACAGACACTAGCTCAAACATCCAATCATTCCGAACCTGCAAATTGTGAAGTGTTATGAATTGCAGCAACGAAGCGGAAGCCAGCCATTGAACTACTCAAGATTAGTGCGACATAGTAAATAAAGGGCTATAAGAAAGATTAATATTGGATTTGCATTTCTCACTTGGCAATCTTTGAGAGAACCGAACCGATCAAGGTAATTTGCGGCCCTGAAGACAGTTTCAAGGGAGAGATTCAGCCGCCTTTGAGACTCCAAGATTTAAAACCAAATCGAGTCAGGCAAAAAGGAAGGACACATCCAATAGTTCACTTAAATTACGAAAATTTTAAAAGATACAATCATCGTAGATTCATATTTCATGGTAGTATAGTGAGTATATGCGAAAATGCTGTGGTGAAATAAGGAATGAAACTTTTTTAAAGTTTCAGAAAGAATTATACTTACTTCAACAAACCAGTGTATCGCTTTAAACCTACCACTGTCTGTCGAACAGTTTTCTTTGACTAGCTTCAAATAACCTCGTTCAGGCATGTAAAAAGCCTCCTTTTCAAGAAAACTAATGAAAGCCCGCTGACAGTCTTCGGAGTTGGAGTACAAGGATGTAGTACTAGTAGAATGATAGCCGCAGTTTACATTGTAATATTCAAGTGCTTCATTTGCATGTACCTCATCATGATCCAGGACAGGACTCATCATAAGCCAAACCTCGTTGCACAGCAGACTCTCCATCATTCACTTTGGAGATTACAATTCAATGATCGGAACCGACTGACTAGCTATCTATCATATAATGGTAGCTTTGTCCTTGTGCTTGCAAGTTGGAGCAGCATGCAAACAAGGGAACTTGGGAGGCAGGTTACCGGGACAAGAGTCGAAGGTTTGTTATATAGGGAGGGATTTAGGAGCTGATGCCTGTTGGTGGAGGTCTTTGTTCGGCTTCGGAATCGTAGGGGATTAAGAAACCTACGGTGTTTAATGTACTCTAGTGCTGATTTACTGGTACTGGGCAGTTACCAAGCTGTAACAAGATGGCGATTGGCGAAGAAAGATCATGAGACATAAAAAAGAGGACACGTCCCTCATGAAATGGGGTAAATGCGCTTAGACATTTGTGGTGCAGAGGTTTTTTGACTGCAGTAACCAATTGCGTGACCACACGAGGATAGTCCGGTTCTCCATCTGTTTATTAGCTTTTCATAGGAGTGGAGGAGATTTGGTTGTGCCTGGATTCTTTCTGGATCGGGATGCTTTTCCAATCTACTGGGCTTCAGGTTTCTCTTGCACTGTTGCATTTAGTGACCAACGTATGGGTCTGTCAAAACCACTCTTGAGTTTTCCGTGCCGCCATGGGGACAACTCAGGAGAATATGCGTTCCCTTTTCAGCCGTGTGAAAGTACGTTAAGTGTCTCAACCAACTATTTAGTACCCGTTCTTTTTAGTATGTTTTAAGGAATAACACAATGTAGTAGAGCTCTGTTCCACAGATATTGTATCCTTGGTGCTTTGCATTTGCTGATTTTAATGAAATATGATCACATTTAAATGACTTGTCAACCCTGTCGTTCCCAACGGTCAGCCAAATCTAAGCAACTCGATTAAGTACCAACAGCTAAATAGCACATTTGGCAGCTGATGCAATTTTCAGGCTCATTCACCAATAGGACCTCTAATTAACACGGCACAGACTTTTTCCCCAATAACAGATGCACGAAAATTCATATGCGCTTGGTAAATATTTGATTCTTCACCCTTAACTATGGAACACCAACTTTTGATCTTACAACTAGTTGTCTAGATTTATCCAACCGGAAATTTAACCAAGTACTGGAAAAAATAGGCCAAACCTTGCCAAGTATACGATAAGCAGAAGTACATTGCAAAAGGAAGAATCAGGTGTAGAATAAATATTTCAACAAACACGAAATGAAAAGTATCAGGTAGAAAACCTTGTTGTCATTTAACCCTGCATGGTTGCAAGCCTACTCAGAAATTAATCACAGACAGACCAATGACAAGAGCGTGTTAACAAATTTACTCTACTAACTAGTGATTATTTTGTGAACCAGTAGACCTTAGGGATCCACAGTCAAACAGATAAATACATCTCCTCAACTGACCTAACTATACAACTTACAAGAAGCATGAGTCCCGATATCTCCACCCTAGAATTTGAGGGACTGCTCAGAAAAGCACCATGGCAACCATATATCTCCAGCAAAATAATGAAGCAAAAACCTTCATATCTTTCAGAAAAAACAGGTGTTGAAGTTATTGCAACTCGTACGAGGAAAAACTGAATCCTGATCTGCCCTCGTTAATGGACTTCAATTCCAACTTCTGGAAAGGACTGCCAGAAAAGTTCAATACAGGAAATAATAAGTTGGTAATGTTCCGTTAGAATGGCCAGGAGAACTATCATTGTTCTACATGAAAGAGTCTTGACTAGTTATCTATTCAGGTTTCCTTCCCACTGAAACCTTTAACTAAAATATACCGCCTGTTGTTTGTCTCCATATTTCTGCACATTTAGACTCCCTACCTAAAAGAGCGATAAGGTCACCCACTTACATCTCACAACTACTATAATAATAATAATAATAATAATAATAATAATAAAGCATCACAACTTTTGGGGCAAAACACTGAGCAGTCTGTGCTTTTATGTAATTGAAAAGACAGAACAACATGTTAATGGAACATTGTTTGAGTGCAAAAATGACTACAATTATATCTCGTCTGTACGTTGCTTAGGGAGTAAATCCCCAAAAGGTGGGCTTTTTGTGAAAATAATTCCTATAAGGTGGTGTCTTTCAAACCTCTTTCCCAAGGGTGAAAAACACATATAGTGAATGCGATGTTTCCTTAAAAAGCGCATTCTGTGAATGTATTCTTTATTTGTGTATTCATTTTTCCCTTAAAAGATGCATTGACTGAATGCGTTGTTTCAGAAGTCTCACTATTTGGAAACTCTTTTTGAAAAGTATCGCTATTTGGAAATTTATCGCTGTTTAGGTACATAGAAATACAGGCCCATCTAAGAAAAATCTTAAATCCAGAATTCCTGCCTCCTATTGCCCTTCCCTCTAAGAAATGGAAAATAAATAGCCCACACCTTGTTTAATGTATATTTCGAGGAGATAAGAAATCATATTACATAAATATTTCAACATAAATCATAGCTATTTCAAATTTCTCTCATTTCAGAATTCCTCCATGTCATTGACAATAACATACATGGCTTTTAGACTCCACAATGACCTTTCTTTCATTCATTCTTTTTCTTTTTATTCATCAAACAAAGACAAGAAATAAGTATTGCAAGAAGCTAATGCTTGTCAATAGAAAGATCACATACAGAAAGCAATGCTTTTTGAGCCAATCTAATATCTAAAAACGCTGCCACTAGATTGATTATCAAGGTTATAATCACAATTAGAATTGATTATAATCACAATTAGCCTATTGGAATTTGAGAAATATGAGTACTGGAAAAACAAAACATCGCTTTACCAACAATAACTTTCTAACCACCAGCAAAATCGAAAAATTAGGTACCTGCTGTTAGGATCATAGTAGAAGCCACTAACAGACCCATCACTGCAGGAGAAACAAACATAGTAAAAACCAGCAATTGTAAGTCCACAGTCCGTTCCAACATTCACAAAGTACTGCTCTTTCCATCTCTACAACCAAAAGTTGAAAAATCAAATCTTAGAAGAAATGCCATAATTAAGCGTGATCAAAAACTGGAACAGATAAATGGTTTTTATTACCATAAATATGTATGGATAGTTACTCAAATCCAAAGATTTCCCGCCATCAGTTTCCACTTGGCTCTGGAAAAAGCTAAACAGAGTCAACATCATAAAATTTGAGCACAACGGATAACTTTTGGATACTCACCTGAAGGGGAGAGAAAGATGGGAATTTGGTCCAGTGCTTTATGTCATCATCTGAACTGTTCATGGTTTAACAAACTAATTAGGCAAGTTAAATTTTAATCCAAGCATCATTTTATTCCTAAAATAGACACAACTTTTATCAATCAAATTAATCCTGTTTAATGAGTGCAAGAACATACGTCGCACCCCACTTGTTAGTGAAAAAAGTATAGTTCTTGGTATCAACAATCTCGCCTTCCCAGAAAGTAATCACCTGTGGCACATCAAAAACAAGAACAAAATTGAACACTACGTAATCACATCCTGACAAATAGTTTCTATTCAATTTGTCTGTTTCCCAAGAACAAAAACTGTGTTCAGAAAGATAAACTAGAAGGGGAAAAGTTAAAAAATAAAAATAAAAAATGAAGGAGCTCTTTTCCTATTTCCCATGATGCATGATAATTTGGTAGATAAAAGTAGACATATTACTTTGTTTACTTTCTCGTCCCATTTTTTGGGTTACATTAATTAGTTATATTCCACAAAATGTGGATGGTCAACTTTTTGCATACACAGACCTGTAGCATTTAAAACAGGTAAGTTACTAATAGAACAATTCATTGTCAGAATAGTACAGTTGACAAGTCGAATCATCATTCAATAAATGATTCAGGATCAGAGAGGAGGAGGGGAGGGGAGGGGAGTCACAGGATAAAGAGTTAAAGGAAGCCATATTGGACTGAATCATGATCGAGTGAACATCGAATCTCTAGTCGTATAAACTCTCAATTACAGGCTTTGCGCAATTCCATTGGGTTGTTGTGGGGGGGGGGGGGGGGGGTTGGTAAACCTCCCCTATATGCAGGGACAAGCTTTTCTTTCAAGCAAGTAGTTGTCAATTATCAGGCCAATATCATCGCAGCAAGAATATACAAATAGCACCAGTTGGAAAGAAGCAACTCAAGAACAACATAAAGCTAGCATGGGTTAGCTTATCCTCATAAAGGAAATGGAGAAGACCGGGGTGATAGAGGACATACTTAATGTGTTGGACTTCATGCGATCTGAACAATCATAATGTAGGACCATCTCCACACAAAAAATTATAATTTTTCATACATTAGCTTGAAACAGCATCAATACTTCATGTTCTAAGAAAATCATGCTTATTTTCCCAAAGGTGAAAATACTATTTTACAACAGTAAGAAATAACATGACATATAACAAATGAAAAAAGTTAGATACTGCATGAAACATATGATATGCAAGTTACATAGGAAACCAAAAGATCAAGGAACCATAAAGGTGAAATTCATTAAGAACGGCTTCTTACTGGTGTGTCTGCCATAGGAACATTAAGGGCCTCCATTGTGCCACATAAATACCCATGATCAAGGTCACAACCCAGAATTCGAACATTTACTCTCCATGCTTCATCCTTCTGTAGACTTGAGACATTCTGCGTCCCAGAGAAAGCCTGCAGTAGCTTATAGACAAACATGCTTAGAACTGGGAAATCTATTACACGTATCAATACTTGTTCAATTGCATCTCCAACATGCTGTCAAGTCTGGAGTGCAATTATCAGGCATATAGAATCATGCGATCAAACATTTATTCAAGGTAATTTTGTTACAATGTTCTGTCATCTGTAGACATCAAAGATGCAATTAAATTTGTTTCTGTTCCTCGAGAGGAAAATCAGAAAACCACAAAAACATAAATACAATAACACCATTGAAGGCTAGAAGTTCCTATGGATCCTATTAGCTTTCAGGGAGTGGAGGCAATGAATAACCAAGATTTTCCCGCCCTTGCAACATTGTCTATCCCATCTCCTACACATTCCACCCCAGATCCACAAATGATGAAATTTGTTCTGGATTCCACTTCTATAAGTCAAGCATCTGCCAAGTCATTCCCTATTTTCCCTCGTTTCTGACCAGAAAAGAAAATTTCAATGGCATTATGTGGGCTAACTTTTTTATACATTGATTAAAAGATATACAATCATGAGTGTACTAGTAACACACTTTAATTGGAGAAACGATGGGGGGACAAATGAGGAGTAGAATAACTTCATACATATGAACCCAGCATAACTTCCCATAAACAGCAAACTCCAAAAGTATTCAAAATGCAACATATCAGCTGTGAAGAACTGTGATTTCCACATATATACCAGAAAAGAGAGCAGCGATTTACCTGCCCAACACTCAGTAGGGTACAAGGTGGAAGTGTAGTATTTCCTGCATTATCATCTTTAATTCCCGAAAAGAAAGAAAAATTATTACCACGAGAACAACGTACACATCAGATAGTAGTTATTCAGAGGTAAATTGAACGATAAGTATAAAGAGTTATCCAAATGATGCAAACCGTTTTCCGCTTTCTTGCTTGTAGCTTCATTATCTTTCCATTCATACATAAATAGAAATGAGGAGCATGTAAATTTATTGTCAATTTGCCTCAATCAATCGAGATAACATAATCAACTGAAAACGGTAACGATCAACCGGTGTGGTTCAAGGATTAAAAGTAGTTTAGGTGAAATTACAGTAAAAGATAGAAATTACCCGATACTTGGGACGGCATAGAAGACTCGGCCACTCTCACCGGCATTTTCTGCAGCTATTGGAGGGCTCAATGAAATTAGCACTGCAATTACCAGTATTAAGCAGCTCTGAATCCGCTTACAAGAAGAGATGAGGAAACCTTCTTAGGATTAAACTGGGGATTAAATGGCGTTCCCCAAAAAAAAAAAACTAGGGATTAAATGCACTAAGCCGCCCCAACTGTACGCCGAGTTACAGTTTACCCCCGAACTTTCTTTGTATGGGCGATTTGCCCCCTTCATGATATGTCGTGACAATAATACCCCTTCTTCCTAATTATATTTTTATTTTCTTTCCGTATCACATTCTTTTTAGTTTCTTCTATTTTCTTTTTTCTTTCTTAATCTCCCATGCTATTATTATTTGTATACATTGAATATAATATACCTTGAACAAGATATTTAATTTTGTTTAAATTTGTATTCTAGATTAATGGTAGATTGTTTATGTATCAGTTTTCAATGTCAATAATTCATAAGAATACAACTCCTTTTTTTTTTTTTTACGTTTCAAAGCCAATTTGATGTAAGAAGTTGAATTACTTAAATATATATATGAAAGAAAAGGAGCTATTAATCGATCAATTATCAATGGTAGAAAATGTCAAGTTACCGGGGTTGAATCCGTGCCCTGCAATTCACACACGGGATCCTCAGTGGCAATTTAGTGTCACTTCTATATTTATGCCAAGTGTCCTATTTATTTAATTTGTCATATGTTGTTTATTTAAATTTCTTCAACCATCACGTAATTAGTGAGATTGACACTGGATTTGGCACCGAGTAGTGGCACAGAGGATCTCAACTGTGCAATTCAGGGGCAGCATTTTGTCACTTGAAAAAGCCCATTAACGTTTTCTTCATTAACAATAACAATGCAGAAGGATCATCGGGAAAGACTAGCCATATTGGATTAGATTGACAATAGTAGTATTTCTCATGAATCCGTTTCTCTTATACTAGTGATTAAAACTCTCATCTTAACTGCTAGAATCCCATATCAAGGTGAAATTTTGTTGGCGAGTCCTCATGATGACTCGCACGACATGCAGTTCTCGTGCTTAAATATACAGCTCAAGCTAACTAGGACTTCGGCAATGGCAGCTTCGGTCTTCTCTTTATCCGAAAAATGCAAGGTTTGTAATAACAAGACTGTAGGTTTTAAATCGAACTTCATCTTCTCTGGATTTCTCTCTAGATGCCATTGCACCGTGTCATGTGCCATTGGCGCTAGCCACCCCATTATGCCTCTCAAAGCTTCTCTCCACCCCACTGCCAGTAATTGATCATCCTCTGTACCTTTCACATTCTTGCTCAGCTTTGATTTCACCAACGACTTAACATTCTCCGGCAACATTTGATACAAAGATTCTCGTGTCTCAGGGTCTAATGATTCGGCTGAATCCAAGCACTTTTCTGCCAATAAAATCACATTTGCATAACGCAATGCAAGCCCTGAGCCACCCACAGTTGAAGGCCCTGCTGCATGAAACACCCTGTTACTTCTGGAAACTTTTCTATCTCCCAAATCATCATCTTCGTCCAAGAAGAAAACTGATTTGCGGCTGTAAAACCTGACCATTCTCAACTTAGAGTTTGAGGTGGTGGGAATTGGTCCGGAGTGTGAATGTATCTGTTCATTCATCAGCTGAGCAATGATACAACACTGGGCCGGCGAATCTTTGAGAATTTCTTTCTGATGGGATGGCCTCAGGTTCCTCAACGAAACTGATGAAAGAACCGGAACGTAGGGGCCGAACACAACATAAAGCCGGGCATATACGAAGCATACAACGCGGGCCATCAGGTGAACACTCTTATCAAATGTCTGGCTCCACAAGGAGATCTCTCTCAAATGGTGAACCTGCTTCCTCTGCTTTTCCAGTTTTTCTTTGAAAAGCTGGAAATTTGGCCTGCCTTGCATGGATGGCCCCTTGTGCTTCCATTGACTCAGCTTCCTCTCGGAGATTTCCAATTCCGCAAGAGCATCCAACGACGAGTACAAACTCGCAGTGGCAGCGATCAATTTCTCCATCTTCTGAACCTTCTTCTCAACGTGTTTCGACCCGTGTCCCAGCTTCCACAAATCAACGATGCCCAGCTTGAGTTCGTTGTAAACGAGGTCGAACCGTTTCAACCCGAAGTCCCTGCATTTCTGGCCCAATTGAGCCACGGCAGTTGCAGTTTTATCGAGATCTTCAAGCCTCTCTGCGCAAGCAAGGCCGAAAAGAAGGCCTTCATCCATAGAATTCAAATACGCAATCCCCTGAGATGCGATTACCTCACGTGCAAGCCTGGAAATCTGGTCATGAGAAAGGGATTTGTACAAGGAGACTAATTTGGACATGGTCTTTGCAGTCTCGAACGCGAGGATTCCTAATTGGTTAGATTTCTGCACATCGTCACCATGTTTTCGAGCGCTCAACTCCGAGAGCCAACCCATGGTTTTGAGAGCAACCGTTTGACGACAGGGGCGATGTATCTGATATTACTAGTTATTTGATTTGGTTCTTTTTGGAATGGCGGGGTGAGTTACTTCTGAGTGATGAGATTGAGGCTTGAATTAGCGGGTTATTTAAGGAGGAAGACTGGTCTTCAATGCAGGCGTGAGGGTGACGCCTTTGGCACAGTTGTGGGAAAAAGAGAGACAGAGAGAGCCGGGGAAGAAGGGGGTGTGTCCTGTTAGGAACTTCACGGGCGGGTGCACAAGGAAACAGGGGAAAATGGTGGTGTGGATTTCAAGGATGTTCAGACTCAGGGGTTGACCACTGATTGCCGCGTCAGCAGAATCTCGTTACAGTCAGTTGGAACTTAAGACTCTGCATTTCCCTTGTTCCGAGTGATTATTTCACATTGCATATAATTCAAGCGTCCACACAAGTGATAAGTGCACTGGATGGATCCTCTGTGTCTAATTTGTTTCCCTGTCCAAAGATTGGACAGCTCAATTTTGTCAAATAATTTTTGACTTATGCCGTAAACATATTTTTTCAATTTATTATTTTATATTTTTAATTATTTTTTAATTTTATATATATTACATTACAATAATTATTTTAAATAATACTCTATTCAAACGTTCTCATTATTATTTGTGGGCCAGTCTATTTACTAGATCTCAATCCAATATTCTGGTTTCTCGCAGCTAGAGCCGGCAATACCATGCCTGTTTTATTATTCCTCTTTTTTTAATCTCTCTGGTTTTTTGTAACTTCAGGTGTCTTTTAAATTTCAATTTTCTTTCCAAGTGTCTTAGTCAGCTACCAGACCCTCAATTTCCAGATTCAAATCAGGATTCCGTGTCAATTGATTTTGCTTAGTGCCTGCGCTGTTTGATTCCACGGCCGGTGCGCGTTGAACGTTTCTAGATATATTTCGCCCCTCAAATTATTGTGACAAGTGTCTCCAAGCAGGACTAAGCACGACGAAAAACATTATCGGTCCGGTCCATTCATTGAAGCCGACTGGTGACAACTTCGCCGATGAACTTTTGACTTCATATGCTGCTTTTGCTTTAGACTCGACGTTTGTCATGGGTCGTCCCATCTCCCTCCTATTTCGTGTCGAAAGGAAATGTTACTCCTACTTGACTCGGCCAATCAAAAGAGTTACGCAATGGCCCGATCAAAGATTTTTTTTTTTGAAGGACCGATCAAAGTAGGTCCATGACGGTGGACCAGGGTTGAACAGGCCAAAAATGCTGCAGGGAAATTCCGAAGAAAGTTGAAGCTTTGAACATTTCAAAGATCCTTTCCTTTGTTTTTTTTTTTCTCATTTTAAAGAGCATGTGCTTTGCTTCTAACTTCTAAAGTAGTACTCCCACTTATTTTGAGACGCATGAAAAAAATGTGTTCCTTTTTCCTGCTCTTTTTTCTCAATCGGGAAGCAATATGAATCTGTCAAATACTACTATATCCGGAGTTCTCTTGGACAGAATCAAATCTTCATTCCTTACAATTTTGAAGTGTGACCTAGACAGGCTAGACTTTCACAACTTGCTAAAAATGATGTAGCAAGTTATACGGTAATCAATTTTCCATGGAACATTAATAATGAGGGGTAATCTGGAACCTGGACTTCAATTGCGTTGGATGTACATGTAGCAAGCCCAAAGACGACGAAGGAAGAGGGACTGGATTTTCATTTTTTGCGAATAATCTGTCGGAGCTTAAGGGCCCGTCAGTTGTCAATGAACTAGTCTTGGTGGATACTTTATTACGTATCTTTGATCCTTTAGCTAAAAATCGATTGAGCTTCGCAGCGTAAATCATATCTTGCAAAGGTTGAGGGGAAATACTCTTAATGACTGGCTTTCTTCTCACGATTAATAGAAAAAATAAAAATTGATTGTCTTAGCTTATAATGCTGTATACTAAGAAGTACTAATTTTTTCTTGGGTCATGAATGGGCACCCAACAATGTAAAGTTGGGCCTTTAGACAAAAGTCCACTTTATGGGTCCAATGCCATTTTAGTTCGACATAGTCTACCTGTATATGTGTGAAACCATAATTGGAACCGAAATAGGATCAGAATTGAAGGCTCAGTAACCGTAATCGTAACGATCCCTATAAAGATCGATATATGCTTTGTATCTTTTAGAATAATTGGAATTGCTAGTTTTTAAACCGAAACCCAAGGTTCTAGAATTGTGATGATGTTTAATTGATGCGTTATTTGGATACTTGAGTTTCCGTATTTGCATTCAACTCTTCTCATAATTTCTCTCTCATTAATGACTTATGCTTTTTAATAAATTTGAATTATATTTTATTATGGTTTTCCTTTCTCTTCTATCAAACTTTATTTTTATTTATAAATTCACTTAATTTATTTTATCCATATGTATTAACTTTCCTTGGTTTTATTTTAATTGTTACTTTACTATTATAGCTGCTAGAAACTTAATATTTGTTCATTAAAAAAAATTTGCTTTTGCATCTCTGGCATTTAGCTAAATATAAACATATAGTTGAAGTTTTTAATCATATAAAAATTTAATAATTGATTCAAAGATTAATATGGCACTTGAACACTTAATACATTAATTTGATAAAATTAATAGGTAAGAATATGATATTTTAAATTATTCACACTTGCATATTAGAAAAAAAAAAGTGCTAATGTATGGGTTAAAATACTTGTGGGTAATGAAATGTTATGTGTAGTGATTAAATATAGGAACGCAGAATATAGAAGTAAAGGCACAAATTATTATACTAACGACCTAAGACAGAAACCAGGCTGCAGAAATTATTTATCAGTAGGCAAATCTACATCACCACGAAGCAGAAATATTCTAAATGTGGACCAAAAACTATATGACCTTCCGGGAGACCAACAAAATGAGTGGCTTTCGCGATGATAACAACAATAATGTAATGGGAAATGCAATCAAAAGGTCCTTTGACAATAAAGCCAAACGCCTCCGAGTTTGTCAAACCGTAATCTTCCCCCGCGCACTCAGGTAGACCGGACTCCTAAGTTTGTAAAACCAAATCTACCCAAGTTTTTGCTTTAGTTGATAGATGCGTACATTTTGTATTGGAATTGTAAGGCTTGAAAGTCACGTGCTGTTTGACTTTATATTGTAGAAGTGTTCAATTGGCAAAAATCCCCTCCTCCTATGGTTTCCATATGGAATCCGTTTATGCAGAATTGAATGTTTTTTCAAACAAGAGAGAGGAGGAGATATGATACCCGAGCTAGGAGGGAAATCAATCAAGGGGGAACAAGAACTGCTACGCCATATTGGAGTCGAGAATGAATATTCTTGCTCCATTCCAGGAGCAAATAGCTGAGATCTTATTACGATTTGAAATCGAAATGGATTTCTTTCGTGTTTTAGGAACTTATTTTTGGCACTTTAATAATTGGGATGTTGGAGTACACATTACATAAAGAAGATGCAATACTTATATATAATTCTAGTAAGTGCGCTACTTTAGTAATGAGCATAGGAAGGAACAAAGGCTAAAATAAAAAGGACATCCCAAAAAACAGAAAAAATGCGGGTTACACGTTGAGGAAATCCAGGCAGTTCAACAGGTTCTCCCTTCAGGAATCGAGGCAAGGTGGGAGCAGGAGGTATAATCAGGGATGGTTCGTTCACCTGAAACTTGTGGCAGAGCCATGGGGCTAAGGGATGGCCTTGAATTAACCCTTCTCCTTGTAACATCCATTTGCTCCATACCAATTTCAGAGAGATTGTAACTTTAATTAATGGCACTCGTATTGATACCCGTGAATTTGTTGCCATTACTTTCTAAAAATTCTAGGTTTCTTGATGCATCAGTTCTATCAAATCAAGATCAAGCAGAAGTGCGGACTAGCTGCCAAATTTAGTAGGGCATAGGTTGTGGAAGTCCCTTTCGTTACTTTTCGTAAACTGTCCTAATGAACTTTTAGCCTGCCTCATTAGAGGAGGATTTGAGGCGAGTTTGTCTTCCCCGAACCGACGACGTTTAAACTTATTTAGTCTTACCGCTACTCTTTAAAAATTCCCAGCCCCCGCTCCTCCTCCCCAACAACCCCCCTCCCACCCAAAAAAAGAAAAAAAAAGAAAGGAACAACGTGGAGAATGTACACGTATGACGTTATGTTTCCAGAATTGTCGGACTTATTTGGCGGCATATGAACTCCTTTCCACACGGGTATCCTTTGGGAACAAAATGTTCTCCTATGAAAGTCATCCGGAAGTTGAACTTGCTAACCATCGTCCTCAGGGGGGTGTTACCGATTCCCACCGACTGCAGCCCCTTATTTCCATCCGCACAACGCCGGCCCTGTCTCCTCCGTTGATCACCTCGCAACATTGTCTACGTGGTGCCTGCCCATTAAATCGTTAAAAAGCCTTGTAGCAAATTACGTAATGAAGCAGTAAAAGTCTAAAGAGATTAAGTACAAGTCAGCTTCAAACTCCTATACGAGCATGATGCGCCTCCATCATTCCGCAGACGACGGAGTTATTGGCATCATGGATTGGATTCATCATCAAGAAGAGCAAAAGTGAGCGGTCCACCCCACTAACGACAGCATTATTTATACAATTTTTTTTTCTATTTAGTTGCATCACAAATATATTTTTAACACTAATTATTTTAAGTAATATTTCAAATAAAATAATCATATCCAAACACGCTCAGAACACCTGGACTGAGTGCATTAGACAACCCTTCAACTAGGTAACAATAATATAATATGTAATATGATGATTTTAAACAAATTTCTTTCATGTTTCTTCTTAAGTTCATCATGCTATTGATCCATGGAAAAAGAAAAAAACAAATAGGGAGGAAAAAGATGCTTAAAGTAACTTAAAATACGCAAGTTTAAAAAAAAAAATTAATTAATTTTTTACCTTCTTCCATATGTTGGGATCTAAAATGGGCGCAGAGACATTGAACATCTGAACGGACAAGGCAGGACGATACTTGCCGTTCCCACATTGTTTCCTAGGCTGCGGAGGCCTCAGGTACGAAGTCATGGTCCCACCATCACCAACCTTCGTAACGCCGTCAAAGAAGTACGTGACGGGTCTCTTGCACGGATCCAGGCTGAGGACCCTGGTATTGAACGTAAATGGGTCTTGACTCCAGGACCTCCAAGTTAAGAATGTCTGCAGGGGCGTGGCCAGATCTTTCGCCGTCACCAAGGATGGGTACAACTGAATGGTGTAGCCCCAGGATACGGAAATTGACCAATTCCGCTTAAGGTCGTAGCAGAAGCTGTGTTGCAGTGCCCGACTTGGGTCGGACCTGTAAGCCTCAACCAGAATCTTGACGGAGTCAATGCGATTGGTGCCCGGAAACAGGGGCTGCACGTAGTCCAGATGGTGCAGTGACACCAGTGGCGCCAATGGGTGCGCGGCAAGCAATCCATACGGGTTTCCACGTATGTCCAACTGATTTGATAATTCCACCAAACCAAACAAATATCTCACCACCAAGTTCAAGGGTATTTCCGTAAATACAATACGAAGAGCATTTGATTCCTAAAACAACAGATAAATTTTTTTTTTGTAAAAAAAAAAAAAAAAAGAGGCACCAATCTTTTTAGTTTCCCAAGTTTACATTTATTTCCTGAATTTGTTTGTTTGTTTTTTTTTTTTTTTTTTAAAAAAAGGCAAATGATGACCAAGAATTGTATCATGTCTGAGAATATTGGAAATGGAATTCAGGGTCGTGATAACGCACCGCCTTGGAAACATCGATGATCACAGGCAGAGACATTGGTACTAAGTTTCCAACAAGACAACAACAATAATAATAACGCCCTTTGATAATTTCCACCTACTAGACCTCCAACCAACAACTAATGCCGACTGTCATTATGTCGGTTGATACGATCGCATCTCATCTTTACCAGGAGGAGATGAGGGTGGTGGGATCGGATATGCAATTACCAGTGCTTTCACATGGAAAAAGAAATCGCAGAACATCATGAATTCCTAATCACCAGTAATTAATTTGAGAGTATTATTAATTTCAAAGAATCTAACCTGATGGAAACCGAGCTCCCTGGTGATTGGCACGCCAATCTCGCTCATGCAACCCCCAATCTTCTGATCAGAGCCGTAGAAAGAGGCGTAGCGATTAATGCAGCCATCCAACACCCTCACAAGCTCAGCGGCGAGAGGGTAGCTGATGGCGAACCCCCCGCCGCCGTAGCCCATAGTGTAGGAGTGTATCACGTCCTGCTCCACGCTCTCCGAAATCCCACCAACGTAGTACATCTGGTTGTGATCATACTTGCTCAGCACAGTCACCAGATTCTCGGTGAAAAACACCGTATCGTCGTCACCCATTACGAACCACCTTACGTTGTCTACCCCAAGCTCGAAACTCTGCTTCACTATCCGCGCGATGCGCACCGCCGACCGAGACCCGTACCCGCTGGTGTACTTGAACCCAGATGTGTCCTCTGAGACTTTATACGGCGGTGAAGTCTCAGGCCATTTCATATCTTCGGCAAGCTCTTCATCAAGCCAAACGAACCCCCGAGTGATATTGGGCCTCCACCACAGTTCATTGTACCGACGGCGATTGTTCCATGTCTTAGCGGAGCCCCCAATACCAAAAAGAATATGAGAAATCTGAGTTTCTCCATTAGTGTGATAATCACTAGCGGAGTGTACGAGGGGGGCTTGATCCTCACAACCTGAACACCTTCTGTAATTAGTTGTGGTGGAGAAATATGACAAGGCGACGAGAGAGATGGAAGCAACGAGGCATACTACAAAAAAGCCCTTCATGAATACAGTCAAAGCATCGGTGGCTTTTAAGGGAGGGAAGAGTATGTATTTCCACGGTTTAAGCGGGTCCTGAACGTTTTCCGGGGATTGAGACATATCTTTTTGGCTTGGCAGTTGGGGATTAACCCAACTTCGAAATGTGAATTAAGAAACCTATCAAAACTCTCTATCCCAGTACACCTGTGAGATAAGAGCTTAAAAGTTTTATGAGGAAGGAGGACGGAAAGTGAATTATTTCCCGTCTGAAACCCGGAAATGGAGCTTTTAAGGGTTTGGCCAACGGCCTTTACAGGCTTTACTGCCAAACCTGTCGCCGTGATTGGGTTTTAAAGGGCCCAGAGGCTCAATGTTGAAAGTAGAGCAATGTCCACCAAACCCCCTTTTTTTTTTTTTTTGTTGTTTCTAGTGGGGTTCCTGGGTCCAAAAGTTGGATTTTGTTTTCTTACCTCTTGCTGCCAAGTGCCGAGTTCTTAGGGGCAAAGGATTTGTTCCTTTACCAAACAAGAAGGAGTGGAGACCAGGATCAAGTTCGCCGTCATGAGAAAATCTCGGGAATTATAGGCCTGAGGTCAAACACCCGATTCCTTTGCTCTTCTTAAGTTTCACTCACCGTTCTCTATTCCAACAAAAAAAAAAAATTTACAAAAAAAAAAAAAACTAAAATAAAAAAACCTTTTCGTAAATCCATGATCTAGTTTCTTAATTGAAGGGGTCCAAGTATTATATGTGCCCGAGGACCAAGACCTCTGAAGTCTGAACTGTCGCACAGGCTCACAGAAATCAAAATGCTGGTTTCAAATGGTATTGCTTCGCATGAAGATGTGGGGTCCGGCGATATATAATTTCCCCTGCCGGCGGACTGCTGAATAAGGAATTTGAATTGGTTAATACATGTCTTCTTCTTTTTTTTTTGGTTGGATTCACATCTGGAGGAACTTAAATTAGGTTCATATCCTTTGCTCTTGCAAATTTTCTAATCGGATATTAGAATGTGTAAATTATCCAACTAGTAAGAAATCAGAATCAGCATGGCCATCTACAATTGTGTAGCTGCTGCTTGTGGCTCCTGTTGGCCTTTTTAGGCCTGTTTGTTATTGGGGCCTAATGTTTAACGTTTCAGAATGACCCAAGGAAGAAGAGCAAATGATCCAATCTCTTTGTTGAAAGTGAAAAGAATTCAATTAATAACTGAGTCCAGCCCATGATCAAGTAGATTAGAGATTTTGCATTACCTCATATCCACACCGAGTGCAATACTCTTTAACTGCAATATAATCTTACTGCAACACTTTCCATGTCTTTTTTTCTTGATTGATGATTGAATGTTTCAGGCCAAATGCAAGAAAATATATGTATAGAAAGTTTTTCCCCGCTTCAGATTTCATACGAAATTTGGGGGAGGGGAGGGGATCGATGAGGACATTTTTTACAGTCGAAATGTCTACAGAATGCTTGAGGCTAGAGAGTTCAACACCGCCATGAAACAGGATTCGGGCACATTCTCTTAGTTTCAACTTTCAAGCCCAATATTTGGTGTTGCTTTTGCAGCCCAAAGAAAAAGAGGAACAACCCAGAAAAAAATTTCCTAAAATGTCCTTTACCAATGTCTTTTTTTCTTCTGGAATAAAATGTCGTGCGTTTGATGTCAAATTTGGGAAATGAATCCTCAAAAACAGAAACACTTATTTAAAACCGATACAAAAATTTCACTTGTGGGTGGATACGACTAAGAATATAGCAGTCCTCTACCTTTTTCCTCTTGTTTCTATTATTTGAAGGTTTTCCTAAAATATTATTGATGATGATGAATTGAGTGTAAAGCATCAGAGTTATATCAATTATTCGACGAATAAAAGAGGAAGAAGAAGAAGAAAAAACGCAAGCAAGTTCCTGACAGGGCCTTAGCCAGTTAGCTCACTTTCCTCGGCCCAAACCAAGACTAGGCCGTGTGGATTGCTACTGATAAGGTCCTGACGCTTTACTCGCTTCCTTCCCTTCCCAAAAGGACCAGTGAGACAAAGGAACATTTCTTTTTTCTCTGGAATTTTTGGCCTTGGATTTGCTATTGCATATTCTGTTTTATACATTCGATTTTACACCAGATATAAGGATGGCAGTTTGGATAGGAAATTAATTTTAAAAAAATTATTTAAAATAACACTATAATACTTTTTGTGATGTGACGTGACGTATGTAAGATAAAAAAGTAGTTGAAAATTATGTTTATAATGCTAGTTGAATAATATTTGAAATTTTCTTTTACAAATTATGCTAATCAAACGGACCTACTTATTTTATCTTTTAATGTTACAAATACAGATTTCTTACATATATTAATTATACGCATCTGCAGATACAGATTTCTTACATGTATTACAAACAAGTTTTTCAAATACAATGCTACAGTAATACACAATAACTCAAAAAACATCTCATCCATACAATATATCAAAATTTTCAAAAAATTTTATAGTAAAAATTTTCAAAAATTTTTTATTCATATACACTGCTACAGTAAAATTTTTCAAAAACACTTCCAAAAACAGCTAATCCAAATAGAGTTATAGTTTTTTGGTTTTTATCTTCCACTTCTCCCCACACTTTTTCCACCCCAACTATTAAGTTCAAAATTCAAACCCTAAACTTAACAGCAGAGTAACCTCTATGCACCCTCTCTTAACCACTGTATGTCTAATATATAGGTTGGGTAATACTAGTAGATTTGCAGGAGCCTTTTAAGTTGCTAATTATGGACATAATTTCCAGTGTTGACAATTTGGTTTTTCCTATATGTATTACGAACATTCCTGAGACTGTTGAAAAATGCACCACTAATGGAGAGGTGTGTTTCCACGAAATGATAAGAAGGCACTGTTATGACAGAGACCCCAGTGGTTTTTGACAAACACATTTCTCTTGTCAATTTAGGACATAAGATTGATAAATATCCAAGTATTGTATAAGTCAGGAAAGAATTTAGCAGGAGATCGGGCGGTAATTAATTTCCCCTTGCTTCCCCAACGGCCGCCCACATTATCAACAAAGACTTCCTCCACAGCATCAACTAGACCTCAGTTGACACATTTAATTAAACGTGTCAGGAGGAATTAATCCCCCACCAAGTCACAACTAAGGACTAATGACAAGCTCAAAGGTTTGCGACTTGCAGAATGTTGAGTTTTATGATCGTCAGTAAGTACACTGTTTGCAAGCAGCAACAGAAAACTTTTTTTGTGGTCCATGATCAACAAGTCATTATCTTCCTCTTAATCGGATTTAATTTCCTAGAAACGAAATGCTAACTACCTAATCTTATTGTCGTTGCGTAATGAAAATTCTTATCTGAGTTCGAAGAAAATGTCGTACCTCCTTTGTTGTAGAATACAAGACGTCTGCATTTCTTTGTAAGAGTTGAAATAAAAACCACAATAATTAATGCAATGATAGCAAGGAATAAAATGTAGTAAACGAACAAATAAACTCAAATTACGAACAATTCTGAGTCTACATGAAACCGGAGAGCACTAACCTAATCGTGTGTCTATGGCGATACTCTATAGATCACACACTTCTGCTCCACAAATGTTTCGGGCCTGCAGTCGTAGAACTAATGTGAACAGCATAGTCTTCTTAACGACGATATCATTACACAAGCGCATGGTAAAATTAATCAGAGGTTTGATCAGATAGAACGGCAAGTAGACCTCTTTAATGAACCCTTGGCATCATATATAGCTTTTTTTTCCCTTCCTCTTTCGACAAAGGGATCATCCCCTTTTTGATGCCTGGTGAGGTTCTGGGCCAAGTCGAAGCTCGAGGTCTAATTCTTTGAATGATTCGCCATGACTCGACTGCCTGTTAAATGGATTGCTTTCCACTTCGTTGTTGTTTGATGAGGATGTCTCAGCGAATAAGGATAGTTGCAGCTGATCATTCCCAGTATAATCATGATAAATTTCTTGATGATTTGGTGAAGTAGAAGCCCTTGTAGTTGTTGGGGGGCAACTTCTTTCATCTCCAGAAAGTTCAAGTTGCATCACTGTATCATGAAATTCTACGGAAGGAGAGGGTGGATTAGGATTAGGAGCCGAAGCCGGAGCCGGAGCTGAAGCATCCCGCTCTGTGACGTCCAATGAAAAAATATTGTTGTCGCGGCCCGCGAATTCTTTGAGCTTTGCCCTATCTTTTCTGTGGATGTTCATGTGGCCTCCCAGTGCCTGAGCATTAGAGAATCCTCTTTTACAGAAAGAACAGCTATAACCCCGGGCGTGGCCGAGTAAATCTGGATCGCCAGAGCTCCATGTTATTTGATCGGCCTTTTTAGCATTCGACAGATCGATCTCCATGTCCAGTAAGTTTCCAGCAAGAAGGCCTAGGTCCCGGAGGGAATTGAGCGGAGTCTAGGACGAAGAGGTCGTCTATTTAATAAATGGTCGGCGGTATTGCAATTGAAAAACTATAACAAGCGTGCATGATTTCGTAAAGCTAACTTATACTCATCTTTGTTCTTTGAGGGCCACATTAAAATACAATAGTGTCAATCTTCTCCTCAAATGACAAGACTGCCCCTTCCATGGGTTCGTGCGCTTTATTTCCCAAAATTTTTCAATAAAAGGATCATTATGTTTCAACACTAAAATAGAATCCTACTTTTGACCCTGAAAAACGTACTTCGAATCTTCACAATTTGCAAGTGATTACCGAGATCCAACATAACTCTTGAAGCTTCACGTTTAATATATATTTTATCTTTCTCCTCTTGTAAATTTACAAGTATATGCTAGATGTAATTGCAAATTGAGCGATTAGAGGAGACACATTTTCTCCTCTTGTAAATTATAATGATCTTTCTTCTCTCTTGGGACATCTGTCCGTCACACAGGACTTGTCTAGTACGTTTTACCCCTTCATGTGATTGACGGGCTATTGCACGAGACAGGATTTATCCAATGTACAGTTTCAGGTAACGACTGCGGATTCCCTTGTCAACAAAAATTTTTTTTTAACCCATTAATTCGACTTATTCTCCCATTCTTTCCCATCAGTAAATTATTAACAAGACTTTTTGACCCTTTTTGCTTCCAAAATCAATATAAATACTCCTTTTTCTTTGCCCCTTGATCACCTTAATGTTATTCTACTCCTCCGATATTTTGGAAAGGGAGTAGGGCCTGAGGTTTGTGGGAGAAGCTCGAAGTGTTTGAACCTAATTTTTATTGCTAATGTGATGTTGGATCGGACTCTAGTTTCTGTTGGCAATGCCACGTCAAAACTCTCTCTATGAGTTCGTATGCCCTTTTAGATTACTTTTCCAGTCTTTTTAAATTCTTTTCCTGTTGTTCTATCGAGTGGTACCCTGAACATTTAGAGAGTTCTTTAAAAAATTGAATTTCCAATTAATAGTTTCATCTAACGTCTAGCTATTCTCTTCATTTTGGGGTCATCTGCGGTGGCTGGTGGTCGCATGTTTGGTAGATAAAAAATTTCCGCCATGCCTCCTAGACTTGTACATTTGTACAAATCGGAACGAGAGATTGCTTACCTACCAAAAAAAAAAAAAAAACCACGTAATAATACTACTTGATACGTACAAATAAGACTTCTACATGCTTCTACAAATTCCTACCACTGGTCTTTATGGTACAGTAGCAACGAAAAACATTTTTCGGTTTCACGAGTTTAGGCTCTAGAACATAGAGGGAGGGGTTGCACTCGGTCAATGGATAAGATTGGGGCTCCTTTGGTTTAATTAACGAAGTTAGATTTTCCCTTGTAACCACCACCACCACCACCACCAACCCCCCCCCCCCCCCCCCGGGGGGGGTTTCCTTTTTTCTTTTGGTTATTAGGAAGCTGAAGCTGCCTTCCAAAGTCTAGGAGTAGGACCAGTTGGGCAAATGAATCTGATCGACATTGAACTTCATCAAAGATGAATGAAGATAGACTTTATTTATTGTTGGGGAAGAGCCAAGAGGCATAAGATCTACACAATCTTGATAAAATCAGAGGCATAAAGGCTAACACGAGGGAATACCAATGTTTTAAAAATCGGACCGTTAATTGAACCGGTGAAGTGAAACGGTCGAGGTTCAATCGGTTGGACCGGTTCAATGAATTTTTTTAAAAATAATTTATATAAATATATATGTACAAAATAAGACATGTAATGGACTAATTTAATACTTTATATGATGAAAAGTTTACTATTTTTTAATAACTTAGATTTTTAAAAATAAATTTTTTAAATTATAAGTTAAAACAAATAAATTTCATCTCAATTTCAATTATATCTAAATCCAACCCAAAAATATCATAATATTTTGAAATTATACAAAATTTACGTCTATGAGAATTTAGATATTGTGAACTTAAATTTTAATTTACGTTTTGGGATTTAGAAATTGCAATTTAAAAAAGAAAGTTTGGAGTTCAAAGGAAGTCAAAAAAATCGAAAATAGAAATGTAAACTTGATAAGAAACAAAAAATGAGATAAAAGTGAGTGGTTGTGGCATTAAATAATTTGGGTTAAAAAATAATTCTTTTTTAACTTTTTTCAATTTAATGGACAAAAATAAAATTAAAAGATGGAAGAAAACATCAATAAATTAAAAATAAAGAGGTTTGATTAAAAAGGGAGTGACAAAAGAAAAGAGGATAGAGAGAGAGAGAGAGAGTTGAAAATTAAAAAGAAAGAACCATGAGAGGATGAGATTTTGTAAGAAAAATGGAAAAAAGAAATATGAGTGTTTACTTTATATAAATAAGTTATCAAAAAAAACTAATAAGATGTGATGGTGCAACGGTTAATACATTGGTCTTCTATTACAAAGGTCTTGAATTCGAATCTTGATAGCTACATTTTGTAAAAAAAAAAAAAAAAGAGGGAAGGTTGAAAACCGGTTCAATTCGGTTCAAATGGCAGTTTTTTCGGTTCGACCGATTCTTGACCGATTTTCTGACAAAGTTAACTATGGCATTGAACCGGACTGGTGCCATGGCCGGTTTGCGGTTCAACTGGTCGAACCGGCCGGTTCGATCCGGTTTTCAAAACATTGGGGAATACAGCAGTTGTACCAACATTTAGCAAATTGATTTAATTTCTCGTAATAGTGAAGAAAGCAATGCCATGCGCGGTTTCAGAGCCAGTAACAAATGTTGCATTATTAAAATTTCTTTTTTTTTTTATAAATTTCCTGGTGGCTTATAAAATTTGTGGCACCATGAGGGAACAGAAGAAGTCGGAATGGCGAATGATACTTTAACAACCGCCAAAGGACGTCATTAGAGAGGAGACTTATGGCGTATTTGATAATCAATTCAGCACTTAAACTTAATAGAATAAGATTTTAATATATTTAGATCGTTTGATAACTAAAATTTGAACATCTGAATCAAATTAAGTGGCACTGAATTTTCTAGATAAAATTACTCCCAAAATTAAGTGATAAGCTATTCACTTATCATTGAATGTGATATGTACTCAAATGTATTCTATTTAATACTTAATAATTCAATAATTGAATAGATTCATATTTCAAATTTTAGATTTAAAAAATGCAACCTTAGATAGACAGAACAAATACACTTGCGCGACCAAGTAGGGAATCCCGTGGAAGACAACCTGGACAAAATCTCCGCCCTTCCACCTCCCCTTGTTCTGATTAGTCATCATAAGAGCTATTCTCAAGCCTTTTGCCTTTCCCATATAGCAAAATGCTACTGGCAGATGTTCATATATTGGAAAGAGTCGCCTGACAAAGTATTATGTCGTACTAATTACGTGTAAATGCGCCTGCAAAGTAAATCGCGGATGTAAAAGCTGTCGCTAGGCGTGACGAGTTAATTAGAGGCAGCTGATGTGGTGCCAATCCCATTTTAAGCTCATTAATTAATAGACATGCTTGGAAACCCTGCATGATCATAAACAAGGCCAACGCACCATGATGACCAAATTCCTCATCTATTTCGCTGTGCATTTCATCTTCTCATCAGCCAATGAATCTTGGCTCTAACTCAAAAGCCACCACCAAAATACACACACACATATATATATATATATATAATTCAAAATTTCTGATTTTTTGGCTCGATAGTCATAAAAAAGGAACTAAGTTTCTCTTTGGACTGTAAGTCAAGAATTCGAATTTTATTTATAATAAAAAAATTTCAAAGGAGATGTCAGAACATCCCTTTGATCTAATTCTTAAAATAGGATAAATTAAATTATAAGATTATCATGTTGCGGCAAAAAAAAAAAAAAAAAAAAGTACATGCGTACACAGTCGAAAAATGGTGAAAGTAGCCAAACTTTCATTGCACTGCCCACCTCATAGTTGCATGACGTTGCAGCGCGTGGTGTAAATGAGATTTATTGGCATGTCAACATGACGGTATCTCAGATGCTGACACTTGACATTTCCTAGTGATGCAAGGGCAAAAAGACTCGAGAGTTGCAATTTCTACGAGCCTTAAGTATGCAACAAAAAAGCGTGCTCTGCCTCATCAGGCACGGAAGCAAGTAGAATGCCGTGCATGTGTAGTGATTTATATGCAGAAGTAAAACTTAAAAAATATATATATATATACTGGACAGTGATTCCATGACAGCCCGACCGACTATTTCATCAGCATCCGGTGAAAAGGTTTCAAATGTATGTAGACGGCCTGGTGTTTGAGTTACACCTGGAAAGAAAGTAGCCGTATTTAATTATAGGGCAAATTATCCAATTGACCCTTGAACTCTTTGTCTAAGTAAAAATAAGCCCCTTATCTATTTTTTGCTGACTTTAAGCCCTCGAACTTGTAAAATTGGACACCTGTGACCCTTTTAGCCAGTTTCTCCGGTTTTGCAACCGAAAAGTAAATTCACACGAATGCCAGTATGCTTTTAAGAAGGGCATTTTTGTCAAAAGATTCAAAACTCGCTTGCCCAGTATTCTCTACCTCCCCACATCACCTCTTTCCTCTTCAATTCCAATTCCAACTCCCTCGCCCTTCACCATTCCGACACCTCTCTGTCTCTTTACCCTTCTCTCTCCCCTCTCTTCCTTCCCTTCTCCCTCCACTCTCGTCCCTTCTCCCACCTCCTCCGCTGCCTTCCTCCACCTCCTCTCTAACCCTAACCCTCGTTCTATTTTCATCACCTCCTCACCTTTCCTCGGCAGCACAACTGTTCTCTTCCGCTTCTTTATTTTTCATCCTACCCGGAAGGCGTTTGTGAAGCTCAAGGTTCGATCTAACCATAGGGATTTGAGGTTCGATGATAACAAGTATGGCATTGTTTTCGCGGTTTCTCATGGCGTTTCGGTGAAATTGGCGGGTGGGAGTAATTTTTTCAACATGTATTCTGTTTCGAATTCGAAGATTTGGGTTTTTGCTATCAAATTGGAGGCAGATTTTGAAGAGGTGAAGTTGATGAAGTGTGCTGTGATTGATTGTGTCTTGCCGGTTTTTTCCATGAGTGTCTTGTCTGGGCATTTGATTTTGGGAGAAGAGAATGGGGTTAGGTTTTTCCATGGGAGAGGAGATGAATAGGAGGGAGAGGGAGAGGTTGCGGGAGAGAGGAGAGGAGAGGGAGACAACATCGGTGAAGAAGTCAATGAGGAGAGAGGAGTTATTCCTTTTTTGCTTAGAATATGCAGACAAAAATGCCCTTCTTAAAAGCATACTGGCATTCGTGTGAATTCACTTTCCGGTTACAAAACCGAAGAAACTGGCTAAAAGGGTCACGGGTGTCCAATTTTACAAGTTTGAGGGCTTAAAGTCAGCAAAAAATAGATGAGGGGCTTATTTTTACTTAGACAAAGAGTTAAAGGGCCAATTGGATAATTTGCCCTTAATTATATGGACAAATACATTCATGTTATTTCCACTTTCTAGCACTCACTTCTTCTCCTCTCTTTATCTAAATTTGCTATGCCGTGTGAAGCCAAAGTTGGGCGGGCTGCTGCGTTCGGACGCTAGTCAGTGATAAGCTCTAACTTGTGATAGTGACCTCGCAAGCATTGATGACACTCGTCTCCTTAGCTCAGAATGTTGGTGTTCACTGAACCCAACCCGTATCTGCTAGTTCTATCTAATGAAATATGGGTCAGCCCACATTAATGCACTAGGTGGGCCTGCAGAAAAAGGTGGGAGGCATTCAGCAAAAGCTTCCCAACCAAGAGAATTTTAAATCTCTATTTAGGTGTAGATCAAGGGTTTTAATCTTTAGGCCTATATTCTAAATATTCAGGTCTGGGTTGATAGTGGTTCAGTCACTTTTGAGTTAGTAAGTATAAAATAGAATTTATCGTGATCGATAATATTTTAGGTCGGTGGTGGTTCAATTTCCTTCGAGTTAGTAGGTCTATAATAGAATTTATCATGTCCAATAATTTTTGCATGACCAATCAGAACTACATTTGGGCCCCATTTGGGATTGCGGTTTTTTATAAAGTGACATTTTTAAGTATTAAAAGTAGTTCTAAAGTGTTTAATGAATATTTTCTCATAAAATTAAGAGTAGAGTTTTTAATGTCGAAAGCACTTTTAGCAAAATTTCAAACTTTGTGCTTTTAGAATAGCTTTTATGATTTTAAAAATAAAATATCAAATTTAATCATTTTATCCTATATTATGAATCAAATAAAGAGATAAATACTTTCAAAAATTTTCAAATTACATATTATCTAATATAATAAGTACTTATTGAATTATATTTTTAAATGATATATTTAAAAGCACTTAACAAGTTATTATAAAAAAAAAGCACTAAACAAATTAATAAGTACTTAAAATAATTTTCAATAACTTACCGCAACCCATGCGGGCTGCTAGCCAAGCTTGGTTACTAACGCACCGGTAGACCATGATGCATGATGCATGATGCATGATGACGCTGAGTTTTTACTAATTGACCAAAACAGAACCTTGCCATAAAATTCCTTACCCGCCCCGCAGTATAGGGGGTAAAAGTGGTGATTGGCAAGGAACCAGGAGCGCCGAAGCATCGAAAAAATCATCGAATCTGGGGTTCAGTCAAACCGCCTCCGCTTGGGCCAGAGCATTAGGGTTTCGATTTAGCCGAAACCGACCCCTTGGAACTCTCCCTCTCTCTTCCCGGCGGCGCCATCTCTTCTCTTCTCAGTTGGGGCTTCTGAACAATCCAGCCTCTGGCAGCAAACAGGTTCGGCCCTCTAATTGATTCACCGTCTCACTATGCTTAGTCTGAAGCATTACTACTGATTAACATTCTTTATGCTCTTCTTTGAGAAATTGATTTCTACTGTTTCAGTGCTTGCTACTGCTCCAACTTGCTCTCTTCTTCTCTTCGTTTGGGTTTTTTTTTTTTTTTTTTTTTACAAACCAATTGTGTTTTACAGCTGCTTCAAATGTGTAAATAACATTGCAGAATCAAGCAATATTATTCTCTTAGCTGAAAATTCAGGAGAATTTTTTAAATATTATCCCGTTGGAAGCTATCCGTTCTGTCTCGTTTAGGTGATATATCACCCTCCTCGCTACACTGCTTTTCTTGTGGTGGTTGGTGGCTTGTGTGTTTGTGCACGGCGTGCACTTGTTTGTACTTGGCAATACTAGTGCAAAATCTGATTGCCCAAATAAGTTTGCTTTTACTACTTTGGAGTTGATTAGTGGCCCATTGCATTGTTATGAATTACAGTCACAATTTAATTTTTTTGAATCTTTTAGTTAGGATTTCTTGTTTATTTTTTTTTATCTATAGTAGTTATGACTTTTTAGCTACTGAATGCTTCTAATTTGCTTAATATACTTTCTATTTCAACGGTAATATTTTTGTTATATACGTACAGAATACTGGAAATTGTGCCTAAGATGTCCTTACTGGGACATACAAGCTAAATGATGCTTTTGGTAAGTTTTCTTTTTCTTTTTTTTCTCTTGCAGAAAATATAAAACTTCCATTTTGAGGCGTAATGAGGTTGGAGAAATGCTGGTTCTGTTCCTCGACGATATATCCGGGTCATGGTATTCAGTTTGTCAGAAATGACGCAAAGGTAAAGTATGTGAACCTGCTAAAATATGGTGTTCGTATCAAGTAGTTGGAAAAACGCTTAGACGAGCTAACTCAACAAGGCTTAGTAGATGTTATGCTTGTAACAATTGGCCCTTTCCCTTAGTAAGAGCAGGGAAAGCTCCTTATCTTACCATATGCAGTGTGCAGAGATGCCCTTTGGGGCAATGTCAGTTGAATGAATCTCCAAAATTACCCTTCGATATAACGTTGGTTTTTATTGAACCAAGGCTGAGAAAGATATTTCAAAATGGTAGTTTTCTTTTACTGAATGACTGCCCACCCTGCTTTCTACCCATGGGAGCATGCCTCAAGCACTAGTTTAAATTAGTTCACTTGACAAAGATTAGATGTAGCCCTGGATGTTTCAAGGTAGCTGAGATAGGCCGTCCACCTCTAGGGAAAAAAGTAATTCGATTATTAATTTGTATTGGGCTGTGCTCGGAAATATAAGCTACACATTTGGAATCTTATAAGTTTCTTACTTATGCCTTGTGATGCTGATTATCATTTATTTGCAGATCTTCCGATTTTGTAGGTCAAAATGCCACAAGAATTTTAAGATGAAGAGAAACCCTCGCAAAGTTAAATGGACCAAGGCTTACAGAAGATTGCACGGGAAGGATATGACTCAGGTAAGTATCTGATTGTTTATTGTAATTGGGTACCAAATTTTTGTTTACATATTTGCATTATTGGTCGTGTGGTTATTGATTTGCAAATATGTGATGTAAGGATTCAACATTTGAATTTGAACGGAAGAGAAATAGGCCAGAAAGATATGACAGGAACCTAGCAGAGAATACATTGAAGGCCATAAAGAAAATTGATAAAGTCAGAGTTGACAGGGAGGCTAGACACCATGCAATGAGGTTCTCCTCTCTACAATTATTTCATGTGGAACAGCCTGCATTTTTTGTCGTTGGGATATTTCATCTAATTTGTCTTAAAATTTGAACAGGATGAAAGGAAAGAAAGCTATGGAACGGAAAGAGGCAGCTAAGGAGTTGGAGCAGAGCATCCACATGGTCAAAGCTCCTGCTGCTCTTCAACAAGAGGCATCTCTCACATTGCCAAAGATCAAGGTGAAGGTTTCCCAAGAGCAGTCGCAAGAAAATCGTATGGAAGAGTAGAAGTTTTGGAGCATGCTTAAAAAGTTAATGCTGTTGACTGTCCTTAAGGCTCTCGTTGATCAAGTTGTTTGATGAGATTCAGACTTTCCTCTGGCAGTTGGTGGCGAAAATTTACCTGTTCCCATCTAGTGCACAATCTGCCACAGTTGATACGCTTGAGAATTTTACTACTGGAACTGTGATTCGTTTTGTATGATTGACTCTGCTGGTGTTGCTTATTGTACAACTTAGTCGAAAAATTTATGCCTTTCGAAGTACAGTTTTGCCGGTTACTGTCCTCCTCTTATTTTATTATTGCTGGAAGAACTGAAACTAAGTGGCCAGTATTGCATTGGACTCTTAGTCTTAGGTATGCAAGAATACAGGCAGTGGCATTCCCCTGTTGCTAAAAGCAGTAGCCTGAATAAGATCAAGCACAGTTTAATTTTTCTGTTTCGTTTGGTGAATAAATTCCACTTTGAAACCACAAGAAGTCAGCAACTTATGACACTTATAACTTAATTTGTCGGCATTTTTTCCGTTCTTATAAATTAGCCTACCATTTGCTGAAATCTCTGAACAGTATAACTTTGTCATTCCTTATTTCTTCGCAATTCTTTAATATAAGCCGGGATATATACCTTACCATAATGAATAAGACCAGATTCCTCGGAATTTACCCTGAAAGATAATACGGACTGAAATCTTCTCGGTGGTTTATGCTCCGAAGGGTGAGCTTTTATAAGAAGCTACTAAGTGTCTGCCAAAAGAATAGCGATAATTTCAGAAACCTCCCTTGAGGTTTTTAACAATTTCATTTAGCTCCCCCAAGGTTTTGAAAATTAGACATAACTCCCTTGTCATTTAAAGTGATAATACTACCCTTAAATATTTCAATGAAATTCCCTTATTTGGTATGTTTATATTTAAAATGACTTTTAAAATTATTTTTTCATTCTTATTCCTTTTTTTTAAAAATTTTTGCCAATAAAACTGTATAACTAGCATTATTACCTTTAGTTTCTATTGTAACTAAATGCCAAACTAGTGATTTTTTTATGAGTCAACTTATATGTAATTCAATATTTTTGTTGATCTTTGTTTTCTATTTTTTGGTATTAAAATTAATAATAAATAAAAAAGGCCCAAAACCACTACTAAATTATGATAATTCTACTATTTGAAAAATTTATAAATTCTAAATGAATTATTTCAACATTTTTTTCTATCTTATAAATCTAAATCCATAATAAAATACTATCAAAAGTATCCTATTTTAGTGATAAAATTATTATTACAGTTATTTATCAAATAGTAAGTATGGGCATGAAAAATTTGGTACCTTTTGCTTATATTATACTAGATAATCTTATAATTGTATAGAAAAACAAATTAAAACTCATTACACAAGGGTATTTTTGGGTATTCATTTAAAAATTTGACCAAGTCAATAATATTTTAAGATTCAGATTATAAAACTATTAAATCAAGGGCAGTAGGTGTAATTTTTCAAACCTCAGGGAAGCTCAATGAAATTGTCAGAAACTTTAGGGGAGGTTTCTAAAATTATCCCAAAAGAATATCAAACCTCACAATTGCCTAGCATGTCCTGGTATTGGATTAACAGCTAATTAGCTATAGCAAATTAATAGCTCCGCTTACCGAAACCCCAAAAAAAAAATTTTAAAAAGGGATATGGAAAGTTCTCGGTTCAGCCGATCATACGATGATAATTTAATTTTATCAATAATATGTCGAGCACAAAATTTCACACATGCACAAACACAGAGAGACCATTCGTAATATATGGCCACTGATTTCCTGGGAAAAACCCTCTCCCTGTTTCCATGCACTAATTAATAGCCTTCTTCCCAAAAAAAAAAAAAGGAATAACATAAATTAATGTCACACCTTTAGTTTTGGTTTTAGTGGAGAGCCTTAGTTAATTTTTTTTGATATAGCAATTGGGAAGAAAGAGACATTTAGCACGGAATCATTATTTTCTGAAATCTTCATAATTAATGTATATCTCGGAACTACAAAAATTCTCTAAACAGAGAAATACAGACTAGCTAGCTAGCTTGGAATAATCTGGCATTCCTTTTAGTGAATCCCCCATTCACTCACAGGGAAAACACAGAAACGGACACCTGATAATCCATGTGCACTTTCTGGCACTCCTATTTTCTACTACTATACTTCACTATCAAACCCGCCCAACTCCAGTACTCTGTACACCATAATCAAGACAAACCCTAGCCAATCGCCTTACCTCCCATTAAAGCAAACATTTGAGTTTTCTTCGAAAAACATAATACTAGTACTATTAACCATACAACTGATACAAGCCCCTCTTGCCACATTACACATACCGTTCTCTGTCCCTTACCATTAACAAATGAAACTCCCACATCGGAAAGTGATCTTAGATCCTTGGACTCATTAATAACGTGCTTTCGAACTGTACGTAGTTAATGCATCTAGCATTAATTAGAACCTAGTCTGAGGATATCAATTAAATTGCCTTCAGATTGCACATGGTTCCTCAGGATTTCAGGCCAGCATATCAAAAAATGCACCCGACCCAACCCAATCCAATCCTCTATCAGATTTCCTCTTAGATAGCACATATTAAATAGGGCTAGTTAATACACAATGATTTGAGCCTTAGACACCGTGAGGAGGCTGGAAACTCTATGATAAAGGCAGGCAGGGGCTATGATAATACTATAGGTAGGGTTAGGGTTTGGTTTAAGGGGGTCACAGTTTATAGTACTTTATTTCTCATTCTTTGGTCATTCTTTATTCTCATTCTTTATTCTTACTTGCTGATAAGGTGTAAGACGATGCTGTTAATGCCAATGACTGATGATGCAATAATATTCCCTTAGTGAATAGAAAAGGGAATTTGTTTAAATACTTAAATGGATTGATTCCTTGTAGTTGGTGGCAATTTTTGGAGGGATTGAGAAAGAGAGAAAAGTGAGGGAAGAGAACACAAGTGTATGGATTTATGCGGAGAAGATACTTAACTGCAACTACTGATCTGATCATCTGATGATGATGAATAATTGACAATAATACATCCAAAGGAAAAGGGAATCCATGTTGTGTTGTATCTGACTTATGTGTCCTTGAAAACCTAACTTTGCCTGTCTTCTAGACTAGTTTAGTTATGTAAAACAGAATGTCAGTGAGGTACTCAATGGAAAAAGGTGCTCTCTTTGCTGCATTCCGTGCAGCTTTAGTCAGTACTCTATACACAACACATGCTAATTTGTTCCACGTAAAAATCCCAAATGAAGTTCAATAGTATCATCAACCGGCACGATCCCTCTTTGTCTCTTTTTCTGGTCTTATGTGTATCTGTGACATTTCTCGACTCCAGAATCCACACATATTTATTAACTTGCTACTAGGTTATGAGGATGAAAATCCATGTTCATGAATCATGACTTGACTGCAAATGGCATGACAGTTTATATTGAACTCATTGCCTTTGCATAACCCGCATCAAAAATTACCAATTTCTACTGTACTCGTAGGGACTCTTTCTATCTTCCTGCTGCAAAACTCCACCAAGGCTTCTAACGTTTTAGTCTAATCTACTTGCAGGTAAGATATTTGTCTATTTCTTAGATAGGTATAAGCATAGCGATGACCCTTGACAGGTATAAGCATTGTGATGGCCGATGAATTCAAGCACTGCAATCATTACATCATATTTAGTGAACCAGATCAAGCCTGAATTGCACGAGATGGCCAAACAAACATCCTCCCTCTCATATTTATGAGATCGAAAAAAACGAAAACGGAAAACAAGATGGAAACTTATAATCTGCTGATATAGTGACAATTACACCCGGTAAATTGCCAGAAGAGAAATTAATTAGAATACCATACTTGCGCAAAGAGAAAGGAAGAAACATGATACATCAGAGCAATATGAAAATGGAATAGAATCTATGCATATGGCTATAACGAAAAAGAATTCCAAGTCTTACTTCACCTTTGGTGGATCGCCAAGCCTCAGCTCAAGATCTAATTCGTCTATGGAGTTGGGGCTCATTTTAGGCGGCAAATTTGACTGAAGAAGACATTTTTTATCAGCAAGAGTTGATGTTGGCAACAAAGTGACTGAAGTTTCATCCATTTTCCGTCTCTTATAGGTGTGAAAGTTTTCAGCGTCATCAGATGTATTTGAACGGGTTCGACAAAGTAGCAAATTCAAGCTCGCAGACAAATCGGCTTTGACATGTTCTCCATTAGCCCTACCATTTGACTTAACCGTTTTGGAACCCTTGTCTCCATTCTTCGAATCTGGGACATGGAAATATTTGTCTGCAACCAAGTTTGACCAGGATTGAGGAGACGACAGGTTACTCTTTTGGTAACTTTCATCGACGATAGTAGAAAAGAATTGAGGGGCGCCCAATATCTTTTCTTCACAATCCATGATCTTTGGCGGTGGTGAAGATGATGAAACCCTAATAGGCGATGAAGGTGATGCAAGAACAACTCGATGATCAGAGTCATTAGAATCATGGCTGTACAAGAAAGTACATATCTGAGGTGAATCCAAAGATGCACAGGGGTTCAGAATCTGGTGATTGCGGGAAAGAACTTCCATATGTGGAGTTGGAGACTGCTTTAACCTAGCCCTATCTCTGCGGTGGACATTCATGTGACCCCCTAGAGCCTGAGCTGACTTGAATTCTCTCCTGCAAAAACTACAAGTGTAAGATCTTGGAGGCCATGTGCAACCTCCGAGCCCTCCAGCTGCATCTTCGGCAAAAGCTTGCTCTTCCCATGATTCACCATACGAGCTGGGATTCGGTAATGATGCTGAAAATACATGTGAACCGAAATCATGTTTCCTCTTTGTCCACATCCAATATCGTGCTTGCTCCATCAAAAATATGTACGACCCTAATTCAAATCTCCCAGCTTCGGGCATAAAGAGTGAGCTGAAAATTGACGTCGATCGATCCGGGATAAGAATAACTGAAAGTTACATGAGTATCTGTGAGAAGCAGATTAGCTCAAATAATGAAAGAACTTTGCAATGTTAGAGATGGAAGGTAGAGTGGTGGGTGGTCTAGTTTGGCAGTTTCATGCAGCTACTCTTTTGGTTTTTAGTTGGCCACCGGGACACAATTACTGTAGCCTCATTTATATTCATTCTGCAATCTCTCCTCAAGGTGGAAACGAGGTTTAGACAAATTAATAGAGTGGGTCCTAGCTAATAATCCCGTCTCCCGCGAGTTACATGGTAACTGAGATCATCTGATTTCACTGATTGAATTGTTTATATGCGAGTTCCAGGAGAAAAAACAAGGGTAGAAAACTACCGTAATTGTTGGTTGTTATCTCGTGGCTTCATCAAGTCAATTTTGCATTTTGTCACCCTATGTCCTGATATATGTGAAGCTAAGTTTTATCTTCAAATTTTACCAAGTGAGCTTTTCAGCAAGCGGTAATTGAATGTTGACTCATTTGCAGAATACAGATGCATAATCCTAAACAATCCTAGAACTGAAGAATATCTGTCTGGGATCAACTCATCACTAATGTGATTCCAATTTCTCGCGTAAAGCCAAAGTAGCTTGTAGCGAAGTCGCGAGTCTCATGTGTTTCTAGAGATTTAATTCCTATACATGCCAAATATCCAAGTGCGCCCCGGGAAGATGAGGGTCTAATGATATCCAAATAATGCAAGACAAGAAAAGCATATGTAAGCCAAAGAAGCAATCTCTGAATGCACATATACAGTATATTTGGCTGCTTAATTTTGAGCTGCAATTTGAAAAGCCTCAATCTCTATTTCCTTATGTATTCACCTTTCATCTAAGTGGTCGGATACCAATCCAGTCGATTCGAGGATAAAATCCATCTTATAAAGCTCAAAATGACAACACAAAAAAAAAAAAAAAAACCTAATATCTCACCATTTAATTAGTGCTTACCTAAAAGTTTTTGCTCTTTCGCTCTTTCCGCCAAAAATAATAAATTAGATGTCCTAACATTTTCAGAGAATTCTGGGATGAAATTTTTTTAGCTAAAATTGTATTAACCGCCGAACCATTCTCTTAGATAAGGTTTTCTGAACGATTGTTGTTGCTCTCATAGAGAAAAGAGGGCAGTGCCTTCGTCAAGAAACTTTTGTGGTATCGAATTTAAGAGGCCCGACCGAGACGGAGCACCAATAGAAGCATCCATTTGGAATAAACAGAGTTGCATTAGTGTTGATTGTGCAGCTTCTATTCGAGTTCGTAACCAAGAGAATTCTTATTTGTCACAGGAATCCTGTTTCAGACAGGGAATTAACCGAGAAATACTGCATAAAAACCAGATTCCTCACTAATGACCAAATAGCTGTTACAAAGGATTAATAGCAGAAGTTTGGATTCGATCCACAGATGTAATTGCTAGCGTTTGAGTTTTTTCATTCACCGGTCTTATAAGGTTTTCCAAATTTAGACGATTGATAGCAACAATTTTCCAAACGACAGCTAAACTTTTTATGAAATTGATGTAAGGATATCAAAACCCACACACCATTAGGGTTTACGGATATGGTCAAACTTTAGTTCCATCCTATTAGTTAACTAATGTTGCTAATTGAGTTGCTGCACTTAAAAAAAAAATAAAATAAAATACGGTACAACAGACGCACCAACATTTTTCCCCAACATTAAAAGATGTCAATTACTATTTACTAAGCTTGTTTGAGAAACACAGACGCAACTCTTTATATCGTGAACCCTGTCAGAAACGTTACAATAAAATAAGCTGCTTGGCGACAAACCCTAGTTGGTGAAACAAGAACCATCACGTAACGTACATACAAGGGTTTCCGGCTTCCGCAGCATTTTACGAGTTCTTGAGCTAAAAAAATGTTGCAGAAAGTGAGTCATTTTGTTCCTTTAGCTTAGGACGACATTGCAGATAACGCAAGGCATGTATATATGTCTCAAGTGTGTCACTTGTATTACACGCGATAAGTAATTTGTCTGACCAAAGGATTTGAAACCAACCTGTTCCAGGGCAATGTTGATGATGCAGATTTTAAGCTGATATGATGTGATATTTGTTTGTTAAATCATTATTGTTTTGGTTAGAGAAGCCAGCAAGCGCACTTTGTATTACTGTCGACGGGAAAAAAAACAAAACCGGACAGTCATGTAAGCAAGTGTCCTATTAGCTTGACCTGAAAGCATCTATTATTTCTTCCGATGGGGAGAGTTTGATTCATTATTCTATTAGCTAGATAATAAGGAATCACAACCCCCCCCCCTCCCCCGGCGGGCCCCAAAAAAAGAAAACCAAGAAAAAAAAAACGATGTTTTGGCTTTACCTGACCATGTTAAATGGTGATTACCAATACCACTGCTTGAGGGACGGACACCTTTGACGTTTGCTGGTGTTGTCGCCAAAGCTCGTGAAGTGAATTTCAGGGCAGATGTTTTGACGTACTAGGAAGTTTATACCTTTTAGGGTTTTTAATTGTCTAAAACTTGGAGATTTATAGTTCCCATGTTTGGGGTTTTTTTTTTTTTTTTGACATTTCAAAGTAAACATTTAGAATCCAGTGAAATTGAGGACACTGCATGAGTAACTCAATTTCCCTATAATGAATAATACTCTATTGAATTGTCCATCAGTTCCAATTTCCCTCTGCAGAAAATACTACCAACTCTAAACCTAAACGAATTCGTGTAATTTGGTTAGTGCCAAGGTAGTAAACTTTGTATAGGTTTTTGTTATTGTATAATCAAACAATTTCATAGGAAAAGATGTGCAACTCGAGTGATTTTGTCCACTAATTAGTTTGCAGAGGCGTGCGACTTCAAAACTACTTAAAAACTATGCTTAAATCCTCGACCTCCTTGCATGTTTGCTCCGGAGAAAAAGGTTCTCCGTCTTTCATTCAAAATGAAATTATTCTCCGACATCAAATAAGGCAAAAGAAGGCTGACAAACAAGAGCTTTTGCGTTTTGGACTTTAGGCATGTTTGCTAGTATCAAGTTTACACTTGGTTTCTTTTCTCCCTTTTTTTTTTTTTGGGTAAAATGGCATGCGAATTGTCGTGTCGTTATTTTGATAGCTTGATTATTTAGCATCTAGTTGTCATGATCTGCTCCACCAAAGACCTTTGATATCGACACCATATGTATTTCTGAGAATAGAAATTAGTCAAAAAGAAATTTCATGAAGTAGGATTTACCTAAAGAGTGCCATCAAGAATGTTCGTAGACTGTGTAATACAGAGCAACAGAACAGATAAAATAGATTCAAAGGGAAAAGGTAGTGCAACTGCGACAAGTCCTGGAGGTACCCCATCTCTTATTATATGAGCACAAACACTTGTAGATGTCAGAACTCCTTAAACAAAAATGTCAGGGATTAGCTCAGTTATTTTGTTTTGCTTGGCTCCTTAGTGACCTTTCCTTTCAGGACGAGGGGCCTGGACGGTTGTCCCAGGCAGTTCACGGCCTGGATGAGGCCTCAAAAATTTGTGCGGCTTAGATCACGTCTTGTAACACGATTTTCACGCCGTGTAGGATCCACAAAAATATTGTTCTAGTGTTACTCGCTGTTGTTCTATTGTTACACCTTGTACAGGTGATGTTACACCATGTACAAAAAAGAATTGTTCATTTTCGAAGAATTTAGTAAAATAGCAAATTTTGATCAAACAATAAAAGGCCCATGATAAATACCAGTTACCTAGCTCAACATTAAAATTTAGAATCTTTCACTTCATCTTCACCAGAGCCGTGTTACAAAATTGTTGTGATACAATATTCTTAAAACGGAAAGTTAATACATTTCTCAGTTTGGGCCGACAAAAAGATATTTTAAATATACCTTACTTAGCCTTTTATTTCTTTGTTGACAATATTCTATTACTTCAAGTAGACGGATCGAACTTCAGCATGAGCAGTAGTCAGAATCCTTCATTACTTCCAGAATATGAGACGTAAAAGAGAGATATGATAATTATCTCTTGATAAATTAAACTACTATCCATTGTCTTTATTCAAGAGATTCTACTTAATTCGCATGTCTTCTTTCTCAACTTGAATGGTTTTTATTTTTGAAAAAGGCAATTCCTAGTTTTGGTCCTTGTTTCTTGTAAAAGGTAGTACAATAGAAAAATTCGTAAGAAATTGCGTCTGGGTGTAGAAAGTAGTGGTAATAGAAAAAGCCAAGAGGCTAAGAAATTTGAATGTGGAGGGGCAGGCGTGGCTGATTAAACCTTTGTCTCTGAGGTGACACCGGTTGATAGGAGTCGCTAAAGATCAAAGCATCCTCTAATCTGTAGAGTCCACGAATTTTTTTACAACGTTCCACTGAAAATAAAAAATTTAAATGTTAGTGAATTGATGGTTAGTTTCCAGCAAGCTAACAATCAATCACTATTGTGAGTCAAGGTATTGAACCCTGAAAATAACATTCAGCTTTCTTGTCAAATTTTAAATAAAATAAGGTTGTACAATGGTAGTATTTCTAATTTGGTACGATTTAGGATACCTGATCGGATTAATTTGTTGGCAAGTTGTTAGTGTTGGTATTTTCTTTAATATTCCTGGTCTAGCAAGGACAGAAGGCCTCCCCCTTTAAATAAAAAAAAAAAAAAAACACACACACACACACACACACACAAAGGAGAAAGTGGGGTGGTCTCCACATTATTTGGCGTATTAATATTGCGTATCCATCTCTTTGCCTTAAAAAAATAGTTAGGATTAGTATTGCGGTGACTAAAATTATTATTTCACCGCCAAATAGATGACTTAGAATTACAGCCACAAAGAGGTAAATATATATATATGTACAAGCATCCGCATTGACCACGGCAGAGACCGTACTTTTCAATTTTAGATCTTTTTTTTTTTTTTTGGTCTTGATTTTTGAACCCCCTTGAGGGAAAGGAACAAAGCGTCTTCAATTTCATAGAAATCCAACTTCAACAAAAGAATAAAGGGTTAACAAAGATTACGGGAACGATCACAATTTGATGAGCAGAGTGGAAGTTATGCGTCTCCATAATCATCTGAGCATATCTTGCAATTGGATCGAAATCCCAAGTTCTGAGCCAAGGAGTGACAAATTTTCACTCCACGTATATATAGCTTACATATTTCTATCTTCATGGTTTGATATTTTATGGTAGAATTTTGTTTTAGTAAAAGGAAAATTTTTAAAAATACCTAATGGAATTAAAACTAAAAGGAGCAAAACTTTTTAGAAATTTGATGGAGGAAGTAAATTACACTGCAAGAGCTGCAGAGAGAGACTACTAAAGTTTCGGGAGAAGCAGCCGCGCAATTGACAATTGACATGGCTACTAAGAAAGAAGCCATCTTTCAGAATTTCGAGTAATTCTCTTTGTTCCGCCAGCGTATATTTGTTTATGAAGACTGGATGGTTCTGCCCTTTGACTGGGTTGGAATTTTCAGGGTGGTCTAATCTAAAGACTATACAAGTCTATTCCCACATGCAGGTCCATTGGTTCACATGAAATCAAGAATACATATCAAATGTATTTGGTTAAACATCTCTCTCATTGTGTTGGATACAATCAATGGGTATGTATATTACACTATGTTGAGACTGAAAGAGACGGAGAGAGTGATGGTCTGCCTAATTTGCTTGCAGTGATTGATCTAAAATTTTAAAAAATCTTCTTCTTGCTTGAAGTTAACTAACACGAAAAGGAGGCGAGACAACTTGTACCGTGTTATCTGGTAGTAATATTTTTTTGCCGTTGTCTAGAAGGAAGGGTGTGAACACATTTTTTTGAAAAGTGAAGAGGGAATGAATGCATTGCAGGGGAATTAGCAATCAAGACGTTAACACAAGGAGTCCTTCCACGGTTCCGCCTACTTTCATGAAAGAGGTTAACAGCCATTTTAGCTAAACTTAGGACTACAGACGTTCACTTCTCTTTTGATAAGAGGGTTCCAGGTATTAGTTTTTTTTTTTTTGGTTGAAAAAAGTGTAACTGATTTGAAAAAATGTGTGAGTGCAGAAGGCGCAATAATTATAATTGTGTGCATTCACATATTAAGTTAAGTACTCCTTCCGTCCCACTCTGATAGATTTAATTTTTTTTCCACACAGTTTAAAAAAAGTTAGTTAATTTTGTTGGAAGAATAAATCTAATTTACTATCTTCTTAAAATATCCTTACATTAAATGGAGTATGACTAATTAACTTTACATTTTCAATAACGATTTACATTAAATAAGAGCATTTTAGAAAAATTACAAGTTAACTATATTTTTCAATTGAGAAGTGGACTGTAATTTAGAACATATGAAAAATAAAAACAAATCTATCAAAGTGAGACGGATGAAGCAGAATATAAATATGTCAACTAGTACTGATTGAGTACCTGTTCAAAAAAATTCATTATAAGTCAATAAGTTACTCACTGAAAATACAAAAACATGAGTTCGCAAACAAGATACAAACACTTAATTCGTGGTAATCCTTTTTTTGTTGCTTAATTGTTTACATTCCATTCAAATTTAGCTGCCGGCACGGCAGTTTGAACCATGGATCCAACCGGACGCCTAACAGTTTCCAAGGGCGTTAAAAGAACTTTTTCGCAAACGAATGGTCCGAACTGGAATTCCAATTAGTTTAAGAAACAACTCTCTTCAAAAGTGGATGAGAAAGAACTGAACGGGTGTACTTGAGATCTTTGATTTGACTGTCAAGACTTTTCCTTTTCCCCTTATGAGGTTCCAAATCTTACTTTTGAACTTTGAAAAAAAAAAGTGCAGATGAGAAGGTTCTGAGAATTCCAAATTTGTTGATTAGCTTGTGATTAAGTGCCCATAAAGCTCCAATGTTCTTCAGGAAACCCAGACTCTAACGTGGCCGGCTACAGTTAATCATACAATCTTTTATTTTTGGGACAATTGATGTTCAAAATAATGGGCCCAAGCAAGACCCTCTTCCAAATGAACAGATCCAAAAGGACCAAAATTAACGCCAGTCGGTTTGCGCTAGGGATCCGAAGTGTAGAAGTTTAATCTAATCTAAACCAACTTGGAACCGTAGTTGTCTAACAGGGCTGGAGGTCTCGTAGAGGCCCTATAGGACGACAACATCGACATTTCGACGTGCAAGTAATCAACATTTAGGTCCTATTTGGATTGTAATTTTCTAGAGTTTTTGTAAAAAATGTAATGTAACCAATTAATATTGTGATATAAAAAAATAATTAAAAATATATTCATAAAAAATGTAGAAATTTTTAATAAAAAATAACTTTCCAAACAATTTGTTAACAAAAAAATAACTTTTCAGAATATGTTCATGAAAGGTGTAGAAATTTTGTCACTCGTTCAATTTGTTGACCATGTTGAGGATGGCAATGGAGCGGAGTTGGGGCGGGGGAAGGGTTCCGGCCCCTCGCTCCGGTGCCTACAAATTCCTCCCGTCCTCGCCCCGTACCGCATAAAAATTTGTTACATAATTTTATTATAATTAAATTTTAACAAATAATCAAGTACTAAAAAATCAACACATCACCAAATTATTATTCATTATAATTTTATAATTGAAACTTATAAAAACAATCAAATAAAAGTTATTTGAATACAATCTAATATGATGAAATAAATACAACTAAAGTAGTCAAGTTTTCACTTTTAGCATAAATACAATCATTAATTCATTATTGTGCTTGTGCTTTTTTTTTTTGGAGAAAAAAATGGTATTGTATTAAGTGTAATTAGAGATTTAGTATAAATGTATTAATAAATTTAGTATAACTAATTAATAATTTCAATTAGTAGACATATAATTATTAGTATAATTGATAATATCAATTATATTAAATATACTAATATACATTATATAATACATATAACTAATAATATCATTATCATAAATTTGTAACTAATTAAATTAAATATTATATATAATTATATACATATATATATTTACTTTTTTCAAGCGGGCGACGGGGCGGAAAATGGGGCGGGGGTACCGTTTCTAAATGGGGGGAAAATATTTCCCCCCAAGGCGGGTGCCCACGGCCACCCACCCCCATTGCCATCTTTAATGAAGTACGGTATCATCAACACCTGGCAATGCCGATAAAAAAAATTTATAATGAAATAAACCGATCATAAAGATTTAGAAAAAAGTATAGATTAAAAAATTTCCATGCATGGGACATGGAATTTTTATTTTTTTTTGACAAACTTAGACAAGTATCGTATTTATGAAGACAGATCGGGGGAGGTCCTCTTATATATTGACATGTTTAATGCATTTTTGTCCTATAAGGCGTCCTGTGAAATTCGACGCCTTGTCACTGCGTAAATTTCTCGTCTTATCTAAAGCTGGGATATTGTCCATTTTTGTCGAACAAATTGCCGATTCATGTGACACCGTATTTGCGCTTGCACATTTGGAACTTGTTGTCCTGGGTCTCAACTGTCAAGTCTCTGCCGAAAGTCTCTCCCTTATTTATTTATTTTTTCCCTCATCTGAAGCACTCTTCTAACTAAGATTGAGATATACTGTATGTAGAAATGTCAAAATGGATGACTTGGTCGGATTTGAGTTGGGTAAAATAGGTAATGTGTATAAGTGAGTCAACCCATTTATACCCATCAAATTAAATGGGTCTAAATGGGTAAGTCAAAAATAAATTGGGTAACCCAATTACCCATTTATTTTAACTTTTTGTAAACTCATTTAAATTTATTTTTGCAAACTAAGTTATCAATTTATACCACTCTTTACACCCATCATTAGTTTTAAATATTTACTTATAATGTTCAATAAGCCTAATTATCAATTTTTTCCTATTCGTACTCTATGTCGTAAAATTACATACTATTTAATAATTGAATAATAAGAATATAAAAATTTTAATTAAGTACTATAAAAATTAACATAAAAACTTAATCCAAAAATTTTGAACCCCTAATATTTTTTTCATGTGTAAATTTAAAATTTCATTTTGGAAATATCGGAAAAGAGGCTAAAACTTATCATAAATTGGTAATGCTAAAAAATGAGTAATTTAACAAATTAAGAGAAAATAAAATGATAAAATAAAACCAACAAGTAATAATAATAATGAAACAAAAGTAGTTAACATCATAACAAAATGAAAAATCTGAAAAAAAAAAAAATGGGCGGGGGAAGAGAGGAGATTTGAGGGAAAATAATTTTAAATGGGTTAATTGGATTTGATGGGTTACCCAATAATACCCATTTAATTGGGTAACCCATTTAGATCCATATGCAAAAATTTAAGATACTCATACCCATCTATTCATGGGTGGGTATGAGTAAATTTAATTAAATGGATTGATTTGCCACCTATAACTGTGTGTTTGGGCAAAGGGCTAAGCTACCTCTTTATTTAATTTAGTAGTTATATACTCGAATCATCATATCATTTGAGAGAATCCAGGTCAATAAATGCAGGTGAGTAGGAAAAGTTGGATGTTTATTGTTGATGTGGTCTTTGCGCTTGATAACCAACAAGAACAGTGAAATTCTGAGTAAGATAATCAAGAAGACATCGAATTCAATAATATCATTGTCCTAAGTTGATCCATCCATCTGGATAACGAAGACAAAAGATTTAGGAGCTGTTTGGTAAAAATTCATCGATCACAATTACTCTGACTCTATGGTAATCATAAATAATTAGTTAATAATAACGGGTTTTTGTTGAAACTTTTAGAGCGTTTGATAACTAGAATTCACGTATGGTTTTTCTATTTTTTTTTTCTTTTTGTTTCTCATTTTTCTTCCCCAACCAAACTTTAAGTATTACTATTATGATTACTCTTGAAACATATTTCTTGGTATGAAATCCACTTAGCAAACACCCCCTAATACTTTGGGAAACCATGCAAAATGACATCGCAAGCAAAAGGAAAACACTCGTAAGAGAACTTGTTATCTTAAATATTGCCCTTTTGCATTTCATGCTATCACCAGCTAGCGATTCTGCTGTAGCCTGTTTTACGAAGTAGTCAGGTCGATATTGCACTTTTAACAATAATTTCCTGAGGATGACGGTAGCATTCAAATGTTTCCATCTTTATCTTTCAGCGGGACTTAATTTGGTTTGGCTGAGGTCTTATGTTGCAGCTTGTACCAATTAAATCAAGCTGCTTAGCTTACATCTGTAAAGACAATCGCGTTGAAGTTTATTTATTTCTGTCCTGCATGCATGCGTCTCATACAGACAGCTAACATAGTCCAAAATTGGGATGGAATTCATTTTTGGGAGTTTTAGGCTCAGGTTAACAATGCTGCAAGCGTCATAGTTAAACGAGCTGAAAATTCTACTTGGGAAGATCATTCATTTTTGATGGGTGCAAATATCGAGTCACCTTTTCATCTGAGCCAACTAGCATACCCTCTGCTAAAAGCGTCAGAAATTGGAAATATCGTATTTATCGCCTCCGTGGCTGGTCGGACGGCACTGCCGGGGGTTTCAATATATGCAGCGACCAAAGGATTTGGCGTGTCAAGAATTTGGCGTGTGAATGGGCAAAGGATAATATTCTCGTCAACACTGTTGCACCGTGGGCTGTTCGAACCAAATTATCCACAAATTTCTTCATTGTTAAACTTGCAGCGAACTTGGAGGGTGTGTTGGGGGGGGGGGGGGGGGTGGTGAGAAAAATGCCTACTATTCCTCGAATAGCACTTGCTTAAAAGTCTTTGATTTCTTTTCCAGGAGGAGCTTGATCAATCTCTGGCGGGTAAGTACCCCCCATTGCTGAGTCGAACTCCTCTCCGTCAATTTGCAGAAGCTGATGAGATTTCACCGCTAGTGGCGTTCCTTTGCCTTCCTGCCGCCTCATATATTACTGGGCAGGTTATTTACGTCGATGGAGGATTCACAGCCGGTACATCCTAGGTAAGTTTGGTTAGATGCTCTTCCGCAGTTGTGGTATCGAGTCATTGTCCTAATTTAATTTATTTTGTAGTATTAGTGTAAAATGGGTGAGACAATTAGGTTTTTTTTTTTGGGGTGGGGGGGGGGGGGTGCTGGGGGGTCTTTAAGTCTCTCTAATAAGTCCTATTCTCCTCCTCCTCTAGCATCCCAAGCTTTTTGATTTTGATATTAATTTCAAACACATCCGAATTTAAATTCTTACTCTCAATGGCCTGAGATATTAAAGTTACGCACAAGAACTTAAAATCCTGCCCCCTCTCTCTCTCTCTAACTGAGATTTTAGAAAGCCACCTAGACAGTGACGGAGCCAGGATTTTTATTTGGGGGGGGGGGGGGGAAAAATTTTTTCGAACAAAATTACCTTAATATGTTATGTTTAAAATAATTTTAATTTATTTAAATATATGACATCTTAAAATATTAAATATTAACTTTAATTATAAAGGCATGTCTATTTCATAAATATGTAACATAGTCATAACTAAAATTAAAACAAGAAATAACCTTTGATTAAATCTTATAATATCACAAACCACCTAAGTTGCACATTATGAGAAGATGCTCCAATATGTCACTTGTACAAAAACAAATATATAACTATTTTCAATTAAAAAAAAGATAAAAGTTATGTTAGCATACCTTAAAATTTCATCCTCTTTTATTAAAAATAAATTGAGATTTACGTTCTTTTATAGAACTAAATTCATGTATAATTGAATCAATGCTAAATTTTCGAACAACTTCAATTTTTTTATGTACATTGTTAGGCAATCATTCAAGAAATTATCCATTATCTTGTTTTGGAGTTTTGTTTTGATTATCTTCATAATTGAAAATGTCCATTCTATAGACTATAGAACGGAGCCAGGATTTTTTCCTTTGGGGGGGGGGGGGAATTTTTCTGAACAAAATCATCTTAATATGTTATATTCAAAATAATTTTCATCTATTTAAATATATGACATCTTAAAATATCAAATTTTAATTTTAATTATAAAGGTATGTCTATTTCATAAATATGCAGCATAGTCATAACAAAAATTAGGATAAGAAATAACCTTTGATTAAATATCTTATAAGATCACAAATTACCCAAATTGTACATTATGAGAAAATGCTCCAATGTGTCACTTGTGCAAAAACAAAACTATAACTATTTTCAATTAATAAAAGATAAAAGTTATGTTAGCATACCTTGAATTTCAACCTCATTTTTTAAAAGTAAACTGAGCTTTACGTTCTTTCATAGAATTAAATTCATCTATAATTGAATCAATACTAAATTTTTGAACAACTTCCTTTTTTTTTATGTACATTGTTAGATAATCATTCAAGAAATTATCTTTTATCTTGTTTTGGATCTTTGTTTTGATTATATTCATAATTGAAAATGTCCGTTCTATAGTTGCAGTTGATATAGGAAGAGTGAGAACAAATGTAATCAATCTGTCAATAACAGAATAGACACTCAATTTCTTGTTTTCACAAAGCCTTCAAGTAATTATTTGTACATTTGTATATGGGTCAACAAGAGTATAGATCACTAATTTTAAATTTTTTATCAATTAGGCTAAGTTGTATATTTGTATATGGACCAATAAAGTAATTATTTTTGTTTTAGCCTATTGATAATTATGAATTGAGTCCTTTATTATAATATATCAAATTGGGTCAATTTACTATGGATTATCAAATTATATGTTTAATTTTTTGAATGTTAAATAATTAGCACAATAAAAAAATAAATAACTTTTTTTTGAAGAAAAAATTAAATCAAACTTGGCTAATTCATATAAACACACAGAGATATATATATCTATATATATAAACTCTCATAATATAAACCAAAATTTTAAAAAATTAGGGGGGGCCAACTTTGTCTTATACATATATTTACATATTATGAATTAAAATTTTCAAAACTGAGGAGGGGCCATGGCCCCCCTCTGCCCCCTTGGCTCCATCATTGCACCCAGAGTGTGTATAGAATAGGAGCTCAATATCCCCCATAATTTATTGATAGAAGAACACAAAAAACAAATAGTAATTCGTGGCTGTGTAATTAATATCTCTTAGGTTTGGAAAATCAAACAAGTAATTTAGTCATATTAAATTACAATTTGAAATAAAAAAAAGTAACTTAGTTATATTAAATTACAACTGGAAACAAAAAACAATAATTTAGTCGTATTAAATTTACAGTTGACGAGCGAATAAGAATGTTGGTCACTTTCCGTTTATTTAACCTTCTTTTCCCTTGGCTACTTTAGAATAAATTAACGAGCATATGGAGTAGTATATTACATACTTTTCTGGGCTGGGCACGTTTGTTGTATGGTGAATGAGATTCCTTGATGAAAAGCTCCTTGATTAGTGGTTTGGTGGAGAATTATTAACTGCAAGAACCATGCAAGTATTCACTCTCTTCAGTTTCAGGTGGTGGAAGCATCAAGGATTAAAACAAGGTCGGTCCAGTGTCCGTGATAAAGAAGAAATAAAATGCTTGTTCTGATGGTCCATATGGGAGCTGCAAGCTGGATGTTTTTTTTATTATTTCTACGATTCCATTCGTCCTATTTGACATCTATAACGAAAATGGCCGATTTGCCAGTTGCCCTGATTCAAGTTTTTCTGCTGTAATATTGGATTTCAACCTAATTCACATACTTTGCATTTTTCTCTTTCCGTTTACCATTTCTTCCAAGTTTTTAGGGTTTTTTTTCTGAAAAAAAAAATTCAAATAGGAGTTCTTCACGCATGTGTTACTAATTTCAGTTATCAAATGGGACCAATAAAATGATTTCATACCTCTTACTATCAGAGATAAATGTGTCAAATGAGTTATGAAACATCACTATTTGCACATGCGAACAGTTAATTAGTTTACCCAAAAATACAGTTAATTACCACAAAGAAGTTGTCTACTAAGTACTAATGTTTGTGAAATGAAATTTATACATTCTAAATAAATCAGCTGACAAACTTTTTAGGCCTGATGTGGCCTGTCTAAACCAATTCGTGTTATGCAAATTGGCCACCAAAAAGGATTTAAAATCCTTCTTTGGACTGTAGATTAGGCCTTCAAATCTCGCAACTTATAATAAAAAAATTTAAAAGTGTGCCAGAGTAGTGAATACTTTAACTAAGTAGCTAAAGTGTCAACACATATATAAATGCGAGTTTAACTATACTGGGTGTAAAGTTGTGTAATTTTGGTGTAATAGTAATTTTTACATTTACATAAACTTAATTGTATAAGTTACATTTTTACATAAACTTGGTTGTACAAGTTACAAGTAAGAATAATATAACCAATTTAAACTGGATAACAATTCAACTTGTGAGATTCAAATCCATAAACTACCATGATATACGATATGTTCGCAAAAGTGGCAACAAAAATAAAGGTAAATGTTTTTAGCGAGTAAATTTGAGTGACAGAGGTTAAATGGAGAATGCGAATATCAATTTCCAAAACAAACCTTCAGCTTGGGATGATTCTGAAATAGCTATACTTTTACTAATTTCCCGCCTTTTTGCCTCGAGGTTATATGTAGGGCTGCAAACGAATCGAGCCGCTCGCGAGCGGCTCGAGTCAAACTCGAGCTCAGAATATTAAGCTCGTTAGCTTGCGAGCCGGCTCGCGAGCTTGAGTATATATATATATTTTTTTTTTATTTTTATTTAATAATAAAATTACGTATATTATATTTTTATTTTTTTATTTTTTATTTTCATAGTAAAATTACGTATATATCCTTAATATTTTATTATTTATTAAGAAAAAAATATTATTTTATTTATTTTTTAAAAAATAAAATTTTTATTTTTTATTTTTTTCGAGCTCGAGCTCGGTTCGACTTGATTCGAGTCGAGCTCGAGCTTGAAAATTGCCGGCTCGTCGAGCTCGAGCTTGGTAAAATTTAGTCGAGACTCGGCTCGATTAGTTCAAAACTCGACTCGACTCGGCTCGTTTGCAGCCCTAGTCATATGAGACCGCAAAGTCCCAGGAAAGGTTACAAGTAGAGGTGTCAAAATGGGTGATTTTGGCGGGTTTGGGTTGGGTCAAATGGGTAATGGGTATAAGTGAGTCAACCCATTTATACCCATTTAATTAAATGGGTATAAATGGGTAAGTCAAAAAATGAATTGAGTAACCCAATTACCCATTTATAACCTATTTATTTTAATTTTTTATAAATTTATTTAAATTCATTTTTGCAAACTAAGTTATCAATTTATACCGCTCTTTGTACCCATCATTAGTTTTAAATATTTACTTATAATGTTCAATAAGCCTAATTACCAAATTTTTTTCATTTATACTCTATTTCACAAAATTACATATTATTTAATAATTGAATAATAAGAATATAAAAATTTGAACTAAGTACTATAAAAGTTAATATAAAAATTTAATCCAAAAATTTTTAACCCCTAACATTTTTTCCATATATAAATTTAAAATTTCATTTTAGAAAGATAAGAAAAGAGGCTCAAATTTATCATAAATTGGTAATGCCGAAAAATGAGCAAGTTAACAAACTAAGAGAAAACAAAATAATAAAATAAAACCAACAAATAATAATAATAATGAAACAAAAGTAGTTAACATCATGACAAAATGAAAAATTTGAAAAAAAAATGGGTGGGGGAAAAGAAGAGATTTAGGGGAAGAGAATTTTAAATGGGTTAATTGGGTTTGATGAGTTACCCAATAATACCCATTTAATAAATGGTATTATTGGGCAACCCATTTATATCCATATACAAAAATTTAAGATACACATACCCATCTATTCATGGGCGAATATGGATAAATTTAGTTAAGTGGGTTGATTTGCTACCTCTAGTTACAAGAACCCCACGTAAAAAAAGAATTTGCAGGCAGAAAGAGAACATAAAGCCCGTCCGCCTCAGCTGCTACTTTTAAGGAGGAGGATTCACGCTAGAGCATCTCTTGGAGTTAGAAGTTAAAAGAGAGGGTACGGAAAGCCACAAATGCCGATCGAGATGTCGCCACTTTTCTGCTTGCTAAGATTAGAGATATGTGATCGTGAATCGAGTTGAAGCGCTTGAACAGGATAAAAGAGTGCATGTGTAGTTCACTCGAATCCAAAAAATTTTAGAAGATATCTTCTTTTGATGTTTTTCTGTATCCACCATTAAGGTCCATCAACCGCTACTGCCTCTTTTATCAACAACTATCTAAGTACCTATACAGCATATAAAAAATAGCCAAAGAGATTCCAAGTTCCAAGCAGGGCTCCAGGTTGGCCTCTAGCCAATCACGATGCTCCTAACGGCCTCTAGCAAACAACAACTATCTATTATCAAAAATAGCCAATGACGAAGGTTCTAATGTCTCTCACAATCCGAGTAGTCAGATGTGAAGGATCAGATGAAAGCTAGCTGTCTGAGAACTCGTTTATTCCGGTGTCTCCAAATTTGATAGATAGAGGCAGCGAAGGCCACTCTTCTAACCCAGCTTACGAAGTCATTTGCTGAACATACCATTGAACTACAAACACTCCATCCAACGATAGGCTCGTCCATTCAGCATTTTCATTGAACAACGTTCCAAATTGAAGCAGTGAATGGGCATTGCAAAAAGAGATGCTCAAGATTTTCCTCTGTTTGCAAGCAAAACACACAGGCAGGATTTTCCTCTATTTTTATCATGTTTTATCACATTGATAAAGTTGGACCCTGTTTGGCAAGTGAGTTTTTTGGGTGTTTGTCTAAAATTTTACTGTAATTTACTGTAAAAGTTTTTAAATTTTTTTTTAAGTGTGTAAATTTTTTAATATTTTGAAGTGTATAACTCAAGTGCCAAAAAGTTTTTTGAGGTTACTGTAGCTAAAATTTTTAAAAAACTTGCAGCAGATAAACTTGGTAAAAAACTCAAGTGCCAAACAGAGAACTTCTCAAAATTTTTAAACTATACTCATCAAAATATTCAAAAATTTACACACTTCAAAAAATTTTTAAAAACTTCTACAGTAAAGTTTTAGACAAACACTCAAAAAACTCACTTGCTAAACGGTGCCTATATTTGATCTATTTTCTGAATGATGTTACTTTCTTTAATTAAGGCTATCTCCATCGACTTATTAAAGCTATCTTCTTCGACTTACTCCTTTAGCCTTAATTATCCTAGTACTTTGACTAAAAGGTCCTTAATAACAGGGCCTTAATAAGTCGCATAATCCAAATCTACAGAGAAGAAGAGAAGACTAAAAGAGTCACGCAGACGGAGATAGCCCAGGATCCAAAGCCTTATTTTGAGCAAAAGCTTATTTGGATCCTTAGTCCTCCATGTATATATCCGTCACCTCGTGTGTACAAGCTCTTTTCCCTTTTCCAGAAACAAAACTTTTTGACACCTCTCACATGTATTTAATTTTATTGGAAAAATGGCCAATTTAGGACATAGACTCTTTTTTTAGAGTCAATTTAGTCTTTAACTTTTATTCTTGACCAATCGCTCCTTAAACTTATTTTTTTGGATCCAATTAAATCTCTTTGCTGCAACATCATCATCTAAAAATAATTGGACTTCTAATTTAATAGTTAAATAGGAATATTTTGAAAGCCTCGTGTATAGATTTTAATAAAGCCAAGTAAATTAGATAAAAACCCATTAATATTTGAGGTATTTTTAAGATTTAAACTTTTTTGAGATATTTTTAAATTTTTTAATTAATTTCTTAATCCTTCTCCTACCCATCTCTCCCAATCATTACCACCCCCGCCTCCACTCCTCTCCACTCTTCTCTTTGTCAACCACTCTTTTCCGCCACCGCATTTCCTGTCAACCCACACCATTCCTCTTTCCTTGAAGAGGTGATTTCTGGTGGGTAGCAGAACCGACTTGAATCAGTCTTCTCTCAAGCGAGGTGTGATGAATTCGCTTGTCCGAAGTGAATGACGGGGCTTCTCCCTTGGGATTACTCTGACGATCAAATCAGTATATTGAGAGAACAAAAAAATAAGAGCGGGTATAAATGAACAGTATGCTTACTTGTTGGGAGTGAACGGGGGTATTTATAGAGCATGAGTGGAGGACAGGACGGTGGGCTTATGCTAGAGGGACCTACGTCCTGGCCATTATGGCTCTGTCCCGCATCTGGAGGTCTGACTCTGACACCGTAGCAGTCTGGACATGCTGACGAGGAGTCCAGTGTAGTAGCCATTAAGAACATCAGGTTCTTTTCAGATAAAACACTGGTTCTGTATTGTGTTAGGTAGGTTGACATCATCAGCGTGCAGCCGAAGTGGAATGTCTAAGGTACAGAGGTCATCCATGACGTAGACCAGAGATCTAGCCGGACCCAGGGGTCATGTTTAAGGGACATCATCTCGGCCTATATGACGAACGAAGTGAGATGACCTCGGCCTTGACGGTGGCCGAGGTGAGTATCCTCATTCCTCAACACCTGTACCCCTACTACTCCTTCTGTAGCCAGAAGTCAAAAGTTATGGGATTAGTGGTTTCAGATTTCATTTGTTCAAATATCATAAATTCTTGTATTTGTAACCTCTGTAAATTACTAAACTCCATGTGAAAATTTTGAAGTTCTGTAGGACAAAACAACAGGAGTGTTGTAAGAATTTGTTAGTGAGATTGACAAAACTATATATTTTTGCGTGGGCTCAAATATGTAAAATGACTAACGTGATTTTTAGCAATTGTGAAACCATTAGTATGAAAGCATCGGGAGGACATCAACAAAAGACCGCAGTGATGATTATGACAGTACACCAATTGCAGCTGACAAACGCTTCGGCAGTGATTGGGCAAATGGCTCGGATCTTCTTTTCTCCACTGAGGACGGTCACCTCGGCCTAGCCGCTATAAAGAAAGGACATGGGATTCCTGTACTTCCAGTCACTTCGGGCTGAGGTTGTATCAATTCGGGTCCCCAGTGAAATGTCGAGTCCTCAACATCTCGACTAATAAATTGTCCCTAATAACTGACACTTTGAGGGACCCCCAACGCCGACATGGCAGAAAGACATGACGTTTGATAAGACTTGACCACTGCTACATCTTGTCAATACCGACAGGACACACAGGCTGTCAGATCCTGGGAAATTGGAGTCTACCATCTTTCCCTCTGGTTGAGCTTTTATAAATACCATTCCTTCCTAAATAAAGAGGAGAGAACTCTCAACTATTTTCATTATCATTATTCATTTCCCAAAAAACTAATTTAATCATCAGAGGTATTCCAGAGGAAAAAGCCTCGCCTTGTGTGTGTATCAGGGAAAGTACAACACAAAATCACATCGCTCAGGAAGATGATGTATTAGGTCAATTCGGCTTAATAGTCCAGAAATAACCTTTTCATCCACCACAATGGTGGTAAATGTGATAAATTTGTATATTTATGCTATTTTTTTAACTTAAGCCAGAACGCATTTACAAATTTCCTCTTCAATTTTCTCAATTGCAAAGCAAACTCAAAGGTGAGGGAAGAGGGATTTGAGAGAGAGGTAGGAGCAAAGGGTGGGTAAAGAAGAAGGAATTGTGTGGTCGGAAAGGAGATTATCCAAAGTTTTCAAAATGTCCTATTTAGTTGTTAAATTAGTAGTCAAATTGCCTTTGAATGATGATGAAAGTCTTAGATGTGGTCCAAGGGCATCTACCTCGGCCCCTTCGGTTTCGCGACCGGATGAGGTGACCTCTGTGAGTTACGTGTTACCTTGGCTCATTGCTTTTCTCTCGAGGCCAGTCTCAGTCTCTCCTGAGGTGATCTCACCTCGACTTGGCTTCCTATCTGATATTTGACGTACCACTTAAAATATTAATTTATGCATGACGGAATAACGTGACAATGACATGGCCAGTGCTATGTCCCTTCCATTAGGCATAAGTCTAACATTGTCAGCCTAAGGCCCATGAAAACTGGAGTCTATCATTCTTCCCATCATATTATCTCCTGTAAATATCCTTCCATCTATAGAAAAGATACAGACATTCACTCTCACTTATGTAAGTACTAGAGATACCAAGACCCTTATTTTTAGTTTGTAATTAAGTATCCGAACTGACTTGATTGTTAGAGTGAGACCGAGGGATAAAACCTCGTGCTATGTCCGTGCTCTTTGTGCATATTTGATAGGAGAATCCCTTCGGGTCAGATCAGTCGTCCCGAATTTACCTCTTCAGGCTCGAATATTAAAAGCTATGAATTACATCGGCTTTAATGAAAATAAGGTTTATTAATCAAATTTGCCATCTGCCTAATTATTTTTCCGACGGTTCGAGTAAACTAACCCATTGAAAATCAAAATGGACACGGAAAATGTGACGCACGGGACAATCATTCTGAGAGCGACAGCATGTACTTTCCATATGCTCTATAATTACGAAGAATCTTCTAAAACACTGGAGTCGTGACTTGAACGAAGACTAGTTGAATGTTTAATCAACTAGAATATTTCTTTAACAAATGGTTTATTTTAATGGGTGTCAAACATTCGTCCACACATATAAATTTCATCTAATTTTTATCGTATATATGTACATATTAATAACTATTATTCTTCCTTAGATTTATATATTTTCTTTAATTTTATCTTTCCAAAAATTGAATACCTAATTCTTAATAGATGTCAAGGGAATATTTGTTAGACAGATCTTACAAAAAAAATAATAATATTTAACAGAAAAAATAATAAAAACAGTAGGCTAGAAAAAAAGTGACCCCGCCACGTGGCAAGTGAGTAGGCTGGATTCTTTTTTTCAAAAAAATTAAAAAGTAGCCGAAATTGGATGAAAGACTGGACAGAGTTTTTTTTTAAGAAGCAAAAGATAGGACAGAGTTAGACCATGCACAGAACTACGAGTATCATCACTTCAGTACGTAAATTGACACAGAAGCGCAGGGGCGACGCCTGTTCTTCCAGAAACTTCCCGAGTAAACTCGTGGCTCCAAATGGAATGGACTGTGCTGTGGCAACCCTTCCAATGGCTTTGGTGTTAACACGTGTCCCATGGTGACCCCTCCGATCCTACGTGGCACAACAGTTTACTAGCTAGTGATACGCCCAGCTCCCCAGCCCCAATGGCAAAATGTTTTTATTTAAATTCAAAATTCTACTACTGCCAAATGAAGTGCAAAACTAAGCAAGAGTTGGATGCTTATTAATGGCGGTATTTAAAAAGAGCGGGTGGAAGCCTAGTTTCCATTGGCTTCTGGAACCAAAAATCAAATGCTAGCTACGGATGTGAGATACTAGTAAATTTTAAGATCATACTCGGACAGTAGTAGATTGCAAATTACTACTATCCAGTCGCCAGTCGCCAGTCGCCGGCGCCGGCGTCGGCGTATTTTAAGTTTTCTGTATTGGATTTTTTTTTGGTTTTTTAAATTAAGTAGCAGCAGTTCTTTGTAAATTTGAGTATAAAGCACTGAAGCCATGAGTGGAGTTGGAGGTAGAGGTGTGGAGGAAGACAAGATGGAGAGTGAAGAGGAAATCACCGAGAGCAAAAGCAAGAGGAAGTCGCCGGTTCTGTTAATGTGGGGGTATCTTCCCGGAGCTTCGCAGCAGCGCATGCCGCTGCTTTCTCCAACGCCGATACAGTTTCCTGACTCCGGAGATTCCTGGAAGGACGTTTGTGCAGGTGGCTGTGGTTTCGCCCTCGCCATCTCAGGTATCCATTGCCTCTTAGTAACATTCTGGCTGGCACTGCCACTTCCACCACCAAGTAACAACCTTAATCGACCAATTTTATGAAAGAAATTTAGGAGCAGAGAACGTATTTTTATACTAGGCTTTGTCATAGACTCATAGATTTGAACTTATTTTTTCATGCGAACATTTTCCTAGATTGACCTAGGAGAAGTACTATTCGTATGCATTACGCTCATTCTTTCCTATAACTAAGAATTCCGGCAAAGAGAAGAACTAGTATATTTATTCTTCTTCACGCCGCGTGGTTTTCTGGTTCAATTACTCTGTTTCTATCTTATGATTACGTAATTGGGGAAAACAAATGCATAGATGATTAAACGTGTAGTTCGTTGAATAATTGTTAAAATTGATTAAGTTGGTGGTAGTTTGATTTTCTTTCCTTTTCTTTTTATTTTTTTATTTTTTTGAAGTACTACGGTCACTTACTAGTTTAAAGTTGAATTCAATTTTCAATTTCTTGTTTTATTGTCAATACCGAAATATTGAAGTAGAGCCGGGGAAACTTGTGCATGTTATTCAATGCTCTCTGTGCTCATTCGCTCGGCAGAATGCAGAATTTATGTAGCGTAGCTTAAACTCATGTTTTGAGCATTAAGAAGCTGCTTCCTCCTCCTATTGAAAAGGAGTTTCTGTAAACTGTGAGCTGAGTTTTAGAAGTATGAATGCTGCTAAATTACATATTAGGATTTAAGGCCACTGAGAGAGGCTTTGCCTGCTGAAGTTTTCAGGAAAACCTTTCACGCTATTAATGCTTTCGCTTCTCTACTTGTGTATTTCTCTGTCTAACTTAACCATTTTTGTTATTAGGCTCGGGAAAACTCATTACTTGGGGATCAACTGATGATCAAGGCCAAAGCTATCTGACGTCAGGCAAGCATGGGGTAGTGCAGCAAACCTGAACTATTCAAATAAAATTGTGTATCTCTCCTTGTTAATTTTGCATTTTCTCCGTCCAATTATTCAGGAGACTCCGGAGGAGTTTTCACTTCCAACTGAGGCTCCCGTCCTGAAGGCTGCTGCTGGTTGGGCACATTGTGTTTCAATTACAGGTACTGGTCAATAATAGTGTCCTCAAAATTCATTCCACCACCTGCTCCTCCAATTGTAGATTCTGCTGAATTTGGTAAGCAGAAACTGAGTAATGTTTGTCTTAGTTTTTTCACATGCTTAACGCTATTTTGTCTTCATCTACTAAAGAGACTGGCTTGACATGTAGCAATGACAATATTAGATACTGAGATTGCAATTTTTGACAATCCTTCCACCTACACTTTTCTTTTAAGAGAAAAATAAATGTGCATCTCGACTTAAGAGCTACTTGAATTTACCTTCAGATAATTGCGATGTGTAGACCTGGGGTTGGAAGGAGTGTGTTCCATCTGGGATGATCACCCGTAATTTCTCTGCTGGGGAAAGCGATGAAGATGATGCTTTTGAGAAACAAAATTCAGTAGCGAGTGAGCAAGGTAATGCATTCAATTTTTAGGTTGTACATCAATACTTTCAACATAAAACACTCCATATCCTTATATTGTCTGAGATCAGTGAATAGAGATTAATTTATTGAGTTTGATTTTTGTAGCGAGCCCACGATCTCCAAGCTCAAAATCAACTTTTAGCTTGGTGTCTCATTTAGAAAATAAAAGACCTGGAGAGGAAAGCAAAAAGCGAAGGAGAATTTCACCTGCTAAACAAGAATTTGAAAGTTCAATACCCAACGATGAACCACTCTCGGCCCCACCTTGTCGTGTAGCTTTGGATCCAGGGGTGAAGATTACAGCTGTTGCTGCTGGTGGCCGTCATACCTTGGCACTATCAGGTAAATTGAAGTGCAGCTTGTGCACTGCAACTACTATAAGCATGACTTCCCAGGAGTAGTTGCTTCTGTATAGTTATTTCATATAGTTTTGTAGGTTGTAGAAGTACGAAGCTATGGAAGATCTTTAATGTAAAGCAAGACCTGATGCATCATATTTTTACCGGATTTAGATGTGGGACAGGTATGGGGTTGGGGCTATGGTGGAGAAGGACAGCTAGGTTTGGGCTCTCGGATAAAATTGGTGGCTTCACCTCACCTTATACCTTGCATTGAGCCTTATTTAAATGGAAAAGACAGTCCTTCTATGATGCCTCAAGGAGGTATAACTTCAGCAGCTCATGTTCAAAAAGTTTTTGGAAGCTACATAAGGGACATTGCTTGTGGAGGTCGGCATAGTGCAGTAATTACAGGTGAGCGATGAACACAATTATGTCTGTAGTTATTATACAGCCTAACATTAGCTTACATTTGCTGCTTACAAGTTTTGAGGTTCGAGTACCTTAATTCTTATTCTTTTGATTTAATTTTACTAGTTCTTCAGCCATGAGATGGATAGTACTCTTTATTCATTTGACTTAATTCAAATGCTTTTCTTTGCATTCTATGAAGTTTCTCGAGTCGTAGATGATTCACTTTAGCAGAGGTTTATCGTAATGGAGATTTTCATCTAAAATTGGTTGTTCTTGTGCTGATATGATGTCTCCTCATTTTCAGATGCTGGTGTGCTGCTTACTTTTGGCTGGGGACTATATGGGCAGGTATTAGATGCTTAATTTTGCTCAGTAAGAGCTAGGGATCCATAGCATTCTCTGCTTTTGGTAGTCTGTGTACTTCTATGATAGCTGATCAATTTCCACTGCTCTGGAATAATTGTCCTCACTGTAAAAATCTTCTTATGCAGTGTGGACAAGGCAATACTAATGATGTTCTGAGACCAACTGCTGTCGCATCTCTGTCAGGAACTTGTATTGAAGCATTAGCAACTGGACTGTGGCATACAGTGTGTGTATCTGCTGACGGTCGTGTGCATGTTTTTGGTGGAAACCAATTTGGACAGTTGGGGCTGGGTACCATTACTGATCAGGCTGAGGTAAGTGACCTGTTGCAAGCTTCTCTCAGGTTCTGTTGGAGCCATGTGGTGGAACAACTGAGTTTGTTTGAATAGGAGTTTATTTGAGATAATTACTGTAGCACTTTTTGTGATGTGATGTATGTGAGATAAAAGATGATTGAGAAGATAAAAATGTGATTGAAATTTGTGACTTTTACTTCATCCCAATTGCTACAAACTTTTATATTGGAAATGTTGAAAGTGCACGGAATATGTAGTCAAGGATAGCTATTGCAATCTTTCCAAAAAGAAACGAGCTTGTTCATATTACAGGTCTTTGGTTACTTTTCTTTTTAATTTAGTGGTAATTCCAGTAGTCTCAATGCAGATTTCTTGTGTCACAGACTCTGCCCAGGCTTTTGGATGCTCCAATTCTCGAGCACAAAAGGGCCAAAATGGTTTCTTGCGGAGCTCGACATAGTGCCATACTGACAGGTATGGCTACATATCTGGTGATTATACCTGTTCTATTTCATTGCTTAAACAAAGTTGTATTGATTCGTGCAATAGGTGGAATATCAAAATGGACTTATTAGTTGTGAACTATATCCATAATGCTCAGCTTGAGTCACTTAGGGAATGTTCTCAATTAATTTTTTGGCGCTTTTAGCTTCTTACTAAGAAAATTAGTTATATTATGTTGTTAATTGCTTTTTCTTTCGGCTTTTGAATTCTGATTTTGCCTTTTCAAACATAAGCTTTTTACAACCATAATCAGTTGAGGAGAAACCTAAATATATCCATGTTCACATGTAAATAGTCTGTGGAGGAAGTTAGAAACGGAGACGTGAACATTTGATCATTGCACTGGCATTTTAACTTTTAATCATAACAATAGGCACATTTACATGGTTTAAGCAATTCTTGATGTCCTTCTTCTTTGACCATGTCACAGAGAACAGTAAGGTGTATAGCTGGGGCTGGAATAAGTATGGTCAGGTATTATTGATCTCAGGGCACAATTCAATCTATTTCTTGCGCGTTGAGTGCAACTCTTCTAACCTTCTTTTTTGCCTTCCTAATAACCGCAGCTAGGCTTGGGCGATGCCATCGACAGGAATTCCCCTTGTGAGGTTCCCATAGAAGGTTTCCTGCCACAAAATTTAGCTTGCGGTTGGTGGCACACGCTATCACTAGCCAAAGCTTTGAGCTAAGAGGCTCCAGCAGGTTATGAACGGAGACAATTTTGTTAGGGCAGTATCTTCATCGTTGGACAGTTAAAATCACCAGTGTTTTTTGCTCTCCTTTGCGTGTTTTTCTATTGCCTTCCCAAGATTAACAGAAATATTTCTCAAAATCGTAATGTTAAAAATAGAAGCCCCTCTGAATTGCATGTGTATTTTGCCATTTTCACCTTTTGGTACAAAAGTAACGGTCTTGATTTACCTTTTTAAGTTTTTTTTTGTGTTGAAATTAATACTGATAACAATAAAAAATAAACATACATATAAATAAAGCGAGAGAGGAACGCAGCAGTCGAGAGCCTGCAGTATTTGGGTTACATTTTATTTCCACGCCATGAAACAACATGCATGACCTTGCTTTGATAAACTTGAAAGAAAGATAGCTAGAGATGATTTTCTCACCCAGTCGAATATTTTATATCTTGCTGGAAATTTGGGTACGATTTTGCTGCAAGAGCTGCATCAAAGGCCAGAAAATATCTAGCCGGTGGAAGCTCTCCGAGGCCTGCATTCAGATACATTCACTCCGTCATGGCTCTAGGGAAAAACAGAGGGATATGCTTGTAAGGTGGGTAATCCGTACCTCGACAATGAAGTGAGCCCAGGCACTTTCATCGGGCCGCTTTTCCATGGCACCCTTCAAGATAGTCAATTCCAAACGATGAATAACATCAGCAATTTCTAGAAAGCGGCCGTGGTCATTGCAGAGCATCTGTTTCGGGTTTTGTAGTTAGGAAGGGCCAGAAGCAACATGCACATAAGGATATTTTCAGAGGGAAATACGTCCTTGATGAGTCTTATTGCAAAGGCAGAAAGAAAAAAAAAAAAGCAGAAAATCCACGCAGCGCACATACCTCTATAAGCATGTGCCCTGGGCATTCGAGATCTTTCACAATTATAGGGCAAGTTTGTTCCTCATTTTCAAATTCCAGAGCCCAACTTGCCCCATCTTGTGTGTTGCTCTCAACTTTGGGTAATTTTATATCCTTCTGATTCCATGCCTATGCAAAGACAATTTCAAGAAGATCTTAAGAGTACAAATACGCTTAATATTCTCCTAATTTCAAGAATAGAGAGCTAAGCAGACTCAAAGAGGAACATACCGGAAATCAACTGAAAAATGGCTGAACTACTTTAATTGATTTGCCAAGGTAATCAAAACAGCTGGGAAGAACCGAGTTAAATATTCAGTTCTTTACAGTTCTTTTTTCATTATTATTTAGTTATTTCTGCGTAGAGGAGAAGGGTGGATGCTCAAATTGAATGTTCTAATGAGATTTAAGTCAAACATGACTACTACCTATTTGTTGTGCTATGAAACTCTAATAATAGATGCACGGGTTGCAACCCAAGTTGATGGAGAGATCTTTAGTTTCATGCAACAATACGGGTCTAATTCCTAGAACTACTTCATGTTTCCATCTTCTGCCGAATGGTCATATTAACAAATACAATATTAATGACTGTCTCAGAACAAAGATTAGCTGATAGGTCTAAGGTTCCGCTTGATAAAACTGAGTCTGAATTCTGAAATCTGAATACTGAAACAATTAATTTGCTGAATTTTAAGCACTGAAAAAAATATATGAATGTCTGAATTTTAATGCTAAACCTATTTATACTGTTTGATAAATATTTATAGCTGAATACTTAATAAGTTTAATTTGACAATTTTGCCCTTATATCCTTTCATTCAAAAAAGAAATAGAATCTACGATTTAATTAGTTTAAAATTGTTAGGTATGAAAATGACAATATTTATTTTTAAATCAAATTAATATAAAAGATGAAATATATTATATGAGAAGTATGGAGAAGATGTGAAAGTCATTAAAAGGGGAGAAAAGAGAAACTAAAAATCGTTAGATAGAGAATATTATATTTTTTAATTAGATAAGAATTTTGAACATAATTAACAAACAATGGTAGATTTGGTAGATAAGATAAAATAGTTAAAGTAATTCTATTGATTCTTATCAGAATTAAGCATTCAGTTAGGATTCTTGTGCTGGAAAAAATACACACAGGTTCAGCACTGCTTAACAAGTTCAGCAAATAGATTTTCATTTATCAAACACTCAAAACATCTGAATGTCTGAAAAAATTCAGATTCAACACTTTTTTATGTTATCAAACAGACCCTAAGTTTAAGGTTGTAGCCAAAAACAATCGTGTCACTGTGAAAATAATTGTTTATCAGATACATGAAGTCATGATTGGAGCAATAATCATACGTATTACCTACAGAGTGAAAACTTCGGTTCTTGTGTAAGCACTCAATAGATGGCATAGAAAATCCAGCACATTTCTTTCCCCACCCCTTCCCCACCACCAACCCCAAATTAAACACCTAAAGACAGATTGTCTCATACACATACCTGGCTAAACCCTTGATAAAAATTCTAGCAAAATGGATACCACCCAACATTAAAAGTCTCGGTAACAGAAAGCCCAAAAACAAAAGAGTTCCACAAGTTTGCGATGGAATTTACCTTCTTCACAACGTGCTTCCCTATTTTATCTGCCTGATCAGTTACACGAGCCAAGAATTGCATGTGCTTAATGGTCCTATCCAGGAGACCATCAATGCTACACTGCATTAGTAAAGGAAGTGCAAATTGTTAACTGAGAGCAAGAAAATATGAATCAAGAAGTGAAATGAAAGGCATTGAACATTACACAAAGCTTCTCACTCACTTTTGTTCCATTTGGGACAAGTTCACGCAACTCTTTGATCCGATCTTGAATCAGCTGCCTATCTCTTGGTCTAGGTTTCTGATTCTCACCAGATCGTGCTCTCTGTTTGTTTGCATCAGTAAACTTTGAGCCTTTTGTGGAGCGGATGGGAACATTCCCATTTTTCTTAGGTCGTTCTTCAAGCAATGCATTTATCATGCACCCAAATGAAGATGCTGAAGATGACACTTTCAGTGCAGAATTCTTGTCCCTACTGAAAGCTGAGGTCACACAACTCAATTTAACTTGATTGTCTTCTGTCAAGGCACCTTGTTCCACCTGTCTAGAACCTAATCTCATGAAGGATGACATAATTGATTCTCCAGAACATGATTCCCTATTAGATGAATTATCACCTGAGATGCTATTCGTCTTAGGAATAACGGCATGCATGAGATGCTCTGTCTTGTTTAGATAGCTTGTACCATATTTGCAAGCTGAAGGGGCATCGATGTTGATAATATCTTCTTTGAAAATAGAGCTTGCAGCTGCACTATCATCTAACAAATTCAGATCCCTATGGTTCAGTAGGATTTGACCAAGTGCTTTGTGCAGTTCACAGTCGGAGGGAAAATTCAAATTTTGGCTTCCACTTCCATAGCTTTCATTCTGACAATCATTCACCCCAAATGAAGATTCCACTATACCATTATTTGAGTAAGATTGCATAATCTTATCAACAGGGTTACCCAGATTGCTTGTACTGTAGCCGCTAAAGTTAGATAAGCATGCTAATTCTTCATCAAGACAAGAAGATCCAAAGAGATTCTTTACCACCTCTAATTCACTATTTTCCCATATTTCATGGTTGAACGGCTCTGCAAAATCTATTAGATTGACTGAGTCCATGTTAATTTTACTTTTGGTTTCCTTGCCAATTATTTTTGTCATATCTTCACTGAAGATCTGATGTGAATCTTGGAACATGGACATGAGTTGATTTGTAGCTGTCATGTGCTGGCCTTCCATACCAAAATTGCCCAAAACCTTATGATCTTCATCAATCTCAAAGATGCCCATGCAAGATTCACCTAAATTCTCCATGTAACTAGACATCAGATCTGTTGGTTGAACTGGAGAAATTCTAACCGCCCTAAAAGGTGAAAAGCATGCTGCAAGTTGTTGACCACAAAATTTGTTTTTCACATGGACCACCAGTCCTGCATCTTCTTGTACCTGATAGTGTAAAGCCAAAGCCACATGGATGGTAACAATGAGCAAGATAAGTAAAAATACTCAAGCTTAAAATACATAACATGTAAATCATTTTCTTCAGCCGCGCAAATAGTACACATATATCATGCAATATATAGAGTATTCTGCTTAGCTTCCTCTGCATCATATGATACAGAAGCAAAAAAATTTTGCCCACCCGGAAAAGGAACATAAATTGGAATAACGCCAATATTTTGCAAATGATCAAGCATATGACGTACCACATCCAGTGACCCAAGTTGTAATACTCCATGTGGAATTAAAGGCACTAGCAACATAGTCTGCACAAGCATCGTCATAAGAGTAGATGTTAGAAATAAATGGCACCAAACTTGATTAATACAGGAACATGGAATTAAAGTAATCAAAATGATCCTCTTCTTTAAGCATTTTCAATAAAGAATTACCTTTACACCTGCAACAAATTGATGAAGCAACTCCTCCGGATACTGTAAATGGCACAAATCAGTACACTTTTTCCCTCAATGCTTAAAAGGAAAAAAACCACGCAGCACTTACCTCTGAAACCACATTAGAGCTCAATCCACCAGCCATAAAGTTATCAACAAAAATCCAGCTTGGGCACTCTGTATATGCCGCTTCACCTACAAGCCTGATTGAATATTACATTATGAATCCATTAGTTGGAAGTAAAAATTGACTCACATCATGCATATAATAAAGCTTATATGCTAAGCAGAGCCACTCATTTCCAGCGTCTAGCATGCAAGCAGGTGGCCAATTGAAGGGAATGTAAAACACACTGGAGCATCCCAATAAATGTAAAGTTATATTGTATTTCCAGCAATATCAATGACAAGTTGGACTTTATGATTGGCCATTCCTTGGCAAAACAAAGTTCTCCAGAGCTGCCTAATTCGCAGTGAGGTTCTGGTTCTCTTGAATCTCTTCAATTGTAGTAGCATAATCTCATAAGCACCATTGATGATTCAAATTCATTATATAACAGTTTTGGTGGAATTACATATAGAGAACTATGAAGTTAGATGTTTATGGAGGTATGCATATCCCTTGAAGATTGAATTTAACATATATTACCAACTAACAAGAGCATATAAGCAGAATTGACGAAGTTAAAATAGGTAATGACACTTTAAAAGTGCAAGAGTTTACCCCTTTCCGACTACATAATAAGTATTTGACATTTCAGCCATTGCAACTGCAATTGGACAGTCACTTAAACTTCCATTTTGTGTACCAGATACACAAGCTGAGGTTAACCTCTCATATGAGCTGTTCAAAGAAAAAGAACTCATCATGCCTTCCATGGGATCCATTGGTCTTGAAAAGTCAAATAGTCCTTCATCCCATACCAGAAGCCTAAAGAATTGGAGAACAATTATCAAGAACAAGCTGGTAACACTTTTGTAGACATACTACTGGAAACAATGGAAGCAAGATATGACATGAGAAGTGAGGTTTATTTGCCATATGCAAGATTTGAAAAGCTAGGGCTCTAAAATGAAAAGATCAAAATAAGCTTCCTACTATCTGATTCCTACTGATGTTCTTTATTCAGATTTCAGGTGTTATGCACAGGATCGATGACTTTAATATACATTGCATATCACATATCATAATCAATCGTCTAATACTTAAGAAATTTAATAACCATATATTGCAAAACTGCTTCAGGCGCATTGCAAGATTTAGATAAATTTATTCAGATTTCAGGTGTTATGAACAGGATCGATGACTTTAACATACATTGCATATCACATATCATAATCAATCTTCTAATACTTGAGAAATTTAATAACCATATATTGCAAAACTGCTTCAGGCGCATTGCAAGATTTAGATAAATTTTACAAGATGCAGGACCACAAAAGCTGAAGCAAAGAGCATTTGGAGATGGATGTAAAATACAATTTAGTTCCTTTCTCATAACATGTAGTTTATCAGCTGTTAATCCAAAAAATCCTGAAGACAAGAGCTATTACAAAAGATAACATTAGATAGAAAGATCTGCTACAACAAGAAGCCATACATTCTACAAAACCAAGGATAACGAGTCTAGAATCGTGTCATCTAAATTTCAAGTTATAATTCCTGTTCAATTGTTGTAAACGATTCACATAATTAGAAAAGTCTAATTATTTATGTATGAATTTCCTATCAAAAGTCAAAATACAATTATGTAGAATTAGCACTTGCAGGTGCTTGAAAGGGTTGAAGAATTAGCTTACATTTCATTTTGATGCTCCTGAAACTTCCAAAAAACCGCATAGTCCCAGGGAGAATTGCAGCAAAGACTCTGCAGGAACTGCCTCAAAGAAGTTGACCCCATTTATTTATCTTACCTTTCCAGGAAATAAAAACCAGTATTGCAATAATAAGCGCCAAATAATCACTAAAAACCCTCACTAACTGCCCCGATAGGATCCTCGTCCTGCCTGTACAATCCATAGACCAGCTCTTCGTTTCATTGGAGGCTCCATTGAAGTCAATAACAAAATGTCCATATCTTGAGAACCTTCTTTTGACAAGCACGTGCTAAAGCCGATAAAACTGGTGTCAAAAGCCAGTGAAAATGAGGAAATTAATGAGGAAGCACTTTATGGACTTTTTCATGTAAATTCTCCATTATAACAGAATGGAAGACTATTGTGCAAAATTCTCAGAGCCGAGGGCAATAGAATTGAATAGAGATGCCTCAAATCCAACCATAAGGCTGATGATCAATAACCTGCTAATGTAGGACAGACAAGAAAAGGAACACCTGTAACCAAGAAACCATCTGGTTTCAGTATCAGTCAGGGAAGTGCAAAATTCCACAAAATCTGTTACTACTTATTGATCTCATTCTTTCTCTGTCTTTAACTAAAGTTTGACTAGAAGCATTACATAGACAAGGAATATAGAAACTGATGTTCTGTAATTCTTTGTTTCTCACCCTCCTCCCCGATCATCAAAAAGGATTGAAAAATGGAAAAGAAATCTTACAAGATTATAAATCCGCAGTCTAAATGCAGGGATCGACATGCACTACAACATCTCATGAGAAATTCATAAACTATTTTTGAATTTCTTGTTAATAGCCTAATGAAACAATTAGTATAATTTTGCTTTTCTAGATCAGAGTCTTGATCTAGCCCTCACTTTCTGGTTTAACTATTAACAACTTTCTCGGCAGCTAAACACTTTTTTTTTTCAAAACAATAAGTGAACTACCTAAAATACCGGACTCCACCTTTGGGACATCATTTGCACGAGAATTTCACGAACGGTTTTCGAATTTCTTCCTTAAGTTAACTGATTTTAATTTTCTAAATCAAAGACTCGTCCACTTCTTACTTCTAATACAACTTTAAGCAAACAACGTCGCAACAAAGCGCAAGCAATAAAACTGTCAATCAACTTCCAAATATGAAATAATTTCAAGAGTTAACAAAAGTAAATGTTGCTAATGAACTACTAGAAGAAATATCATCACGCCAAAACGCGAAAAAAAAAGAAGAAGAATGCCACATATGTTAGAGATCGTAAACCATAAAATGACGCCAATATTCACGAGGAAAAGAACAAAAGGAAAAACGGAAATATGCATTGACAATTTAAAACACTGGGCGTTTATTGAGCATATAAGACTACCTAGAGGATTGGGGAATTGTAAAGTTCAAACTCGTTTGCCTCCATCTATCGGTTTTGAAATTTTCGCGCAATCGCCGCCGCCACCGGCGAGAACTGCTAGGTCTGGAGCAAACTGCAAATTGCAAGTTAACAAAACCAGCAGAAAGGGAGAGAACGAGAACGAGAACGAGGCGCCTGCTTGGGTCTCCAAAGCTTTTGAGTTTCGAGAGAGGAAGCACGCTTTCGTGGGGCTCGGAGAGCAAGTACGCAAATATATAAAATACCGCTGAGTACTGATGACTGATGAGTAGAAAGTAGAAACTAGAAACGAGAAATGGAAGGGTAGAGCTGGGCGCCTTGGGTTTCTCTAGTGGCGTAAGGCAAGTGTTACCAGTGGGCCCCATATAGTGACTTTGGCTGTATTTTGGCTTTTTCGGATTCCAAATTTGTCCCAGAGTCGGATTTAATGATTCCTCGGGTGGAGTGGGTTCCCGGACCCACCCTTTGCCTTAGGTGGGTCACCGGTTGTACAAATGAATCCCAGTTGGCCCAGTCTGATGAATCCCAATTGGCACGTGCATTTCAGTTCCTTGTCTTTCACCTGTCTTCTGAGTTCTACTAATTACTAATTGCTGACGCTTATATACTATGCCTAAAAATATTAGTCCTTGTTTTGATTGCATTTTTTTAAATTTTTTATAAAAAAAATTATTGTAACAATTTAATATATATAAAATAAAAATATAATTAAAAAATATAGATCTTGTTTGGAACACAAATTTTTTGTCAAGTTTATCTGCTACAAATTTTTTTAAAACTTTAGCTACAGTAACCTCAAAAAATTTCTCAAAATTTTTAAATTATACACTTCAAAATATTCAAAAATCTACACATTTCAAAAAATTTTAAAAAAACTTCTACAACAAGTTACAGTAAAGTTTTAAACAAACTTCCAAAAAACTCACTTCCAAACAGGGCCATATTCACAGAAAATATAACAAATTTTCTTTAAAAATTTACTGCCCAAACAAGGCCAAAGATCGGATACAAAATCACAATTCATCATTTTATAGTTAAAAAAGAACAACAAAGTTAAAGACTAAAGAGAGCAAAGCTCATACTTTGTACAATATACCCAACAAAAGGTACCAGATCATTCATTGTTAGATTAATATTTTAAATGCGGAAAGTTCAACGAGCTTTTTTTGGCAAACTCTGAAATACTTGATCCCTCATCATTGCGTTAAAAAGTCGGTTTGATTAAGCAACCATCAACGCTTGGATTAAGTCAAGACTTCGGAATTTGTTCATTAACCCACAAATTACCTACTTGTACATTTGCAAACACACTTTCCTTGTAGCAAAGTCAACCATATTACTTAAACGGAGTTGTGCCGGGCCTCCCCCAAATCTGCCAGCCCATCCAATGATGTCGTTTGTACTACTACTCAACTGATCCAAGTAAAACTTTAATTAATAATGTGCAGGAATATGCATCTCCCATGTTGGTCTCTACCTCCACCAAATTTTCAGAGTGGTAGGTTTTTTTTTTGGCAGAACCGGTTTGTTGATTCTCAAGTATGTAAATTAATAATTATAGTCTTCATTGCCTGGCAAATACGAACCGAAAACTTATTATTAGATGACACGTGTTAAATTGTATGTCACTTCAATGGATCTTATTTTCCTTAGCTCCTATTTCTTTAAACAAAAAAAAAAAAAAAGCAAATTAACTATTACTAGTAGGTTGTCCATTGTTGGGTTGACTTGCATGCTGATGTATCTATCCCACCAGATGAAGGCAATTGTTATTCCTTTTTTTTTTCTTTTGTAATCAAACGTCGAAGACAAATTTTAATCCAATGACAGGGATTAAGTCAGTCCCGACTCAACAAACCTGTAACAATTAATGTTGCAGTATTTTTCTTCTGTCCTCTTCCCGTGTAAATACATCGGCGCGCTTGCACAAATGATGATGATTAGTTTGAAGGTTTTTCTTCATCGTCTGTGGATCATTTGATACTTTGACTTGAATATTTTTAATTGTTCTCCAGGGAGCAGTTAAGGATTCCAATTACCAAATAATAAAATATCATATAGTTTGTACATGCATTAATCCATTCAAGTGTACAAATAGCACACGAGAGGCTAAGGGTTAGCCGCCTCCATTTAAAAAGTTTTTCCCTGAGGGCATTTAATCATTTCAGTTAATGGTCATAATTTTGAATGAATAATCCAAAAAGTTTTCATGAAATTGTAAAGCTCATTTTACTTTCTTAAAAATTTTTTAAAAATTATGAAACTTGCACAAAAATCTTAAATCCACTTTCAACCCTAATATCCACTATTTTAAATCTTTTTTATTCTCACATCTCAAATTAGTAAAATTGTCAGAAATCTCAAGTAAGTATAGTATTAAAAACTTTAAGAGTATTTAGGTGAAATTGTCAGAAACCTTCCTCAAGGTTTCTGAAATTATCCCTATTTCTAAATGAAATAGGAACTTTAATATGCAGCAGCTAGTCGCAAGATTACGTTTTCTGATTGACTTGCGCTAGCAAAATCAGGTGGACGTTCTATAAGTGCTTTTGAAAAATTAATAACTTGATGTCGGAACCGGCCACACAAAAAAAAGTAATAACTTGATGTGGACGTTCTATAAATGCTTTTAAAAAGTCAACTAGGTACGTGCATAAACGAAGAAATCTCTTTAGCCTTTTGAACCCCCAAAAAAAAAAAAAAAATTCTTTGGTCTGTAGCGTAAAACGTTAACGTTTGTGCATGTAGTGCTTACGAAGTTACGAGAAGAAGGGGTAAATAGATGGTCGCTAGCTATATGCTTTGTATTGATGCCCGATGATGCCGTGCTACCCCCCTTCCCCGCCCCCCCACCCCCCCAAAAACTCTCCATTTTTTTAAAAAAAAAGTAGGCAAAAGAAGGTGCCCCTCTTCAAAAAAAAAGTAGGCAAAAGAAGGTCCCCATTTGCATTGATGCATAATCACATTAATGGCAATGGATTAACAGGTAGTTGACTCATGTATTAATTTAAATAATGTAAAAGCCTAAGCAGGTAAAAGAAAAAAAGAAGATTGATAACTTTCATCAACATTTGGTGCTCTGAAGCAATGAGGTTTTGTGCGATGGAGAGGGAGAGAGCGAGTGCTTATCTAAATATTATTTTTACCAAATTCATGACTTCATCTTTCCATGAAGTCCTTTTTTTGTTTTTAGGGGTTGGAGGGGGGAGGGGTGCGGGGGCTTCACTCTTGCCTTTGATGGAAAGAGAGACAAAAAAAAAAAAAAAAGGAAAAAAACCCGCAAAGGAAGATGAGTTAACTGCATCTAATTAATGTTCTCTTGCATATTATTTAGCTACTAAAAACTGGCTGTCATCCAGTTGATACTAAGCCCAAAGGCCCCCAACTGCAAAATTGACTTTAAAATCCAAGTACTTGTGCAACGATGATAGGAACAAATGACGTGAAACTCAAATCGATTCTGCCTCATGTGACTAAGGATCGGTTTCTTCCCCGAAAGCTAACGGAAAGCAACATTTGGCGAAGGTCAACTAGTTATTAGATATTACGTGGCTAGATAATAAATTAAGTTGTTTCTAATTAAATATTAGAATGAAGGTGACACTATAGATGTGGGTTCAATGTACAAGCCGCTTTTGTTACAAGGACCGCACACCTTAGAGTTTATGACGACAGGAAAGTTCTTAAAGGCAAATCATGTTCTAATTGATTAATGCTCTTTTATACGCACTCTTGTGGTGTCGTCACTCTTTAGATATGATTCTTAATATTTTGTGACACAAACCTGAAATCAATCACTTAGAACAGTTACCAATTTGCTGGCAGCGTAGACTTGCAAATTTTGATATAGTACTAGTATTATACTAGTATTTCTCATAATATTACCAGTATTATACTCGTGTGATTTTGTTTGAAATCTCCTTCTCTAGTGCCATGGTCCCTAAGCAACAATTTCGACGAAGCTTCGCGTTTTACATTTTAGTATTATATTAATCCATCTATAGAAATAAAATATAGATATACATATATGCATGTGTGTACGTACGTATATACGTACAATAGATATTAAAAGATAAGGTGATCAAAAAACAAATTGGTGAATTGTCTCGGATCAAAAAACAAATTAGTTACAAGTAGCATGGTTCATCCATTCTGTGGGCGGTAGCGGGCGAATGGATCAACGGGGAGGGCAGAATTACTTTGGAAAGCTGAAACACGTAAGCTAGTCAGACCTGACCGGAGATTTCCAGAGCCGACAGGATGACGTAAGATCAACTCAGCGGATGTTGGTCCGACACTCACAGCTGACGGTCACTTTTACATATGGACACGTGTCAGAGTCAGCGACTAGTACTGCTGGTACATGTACGTGTCACTAGTTTAGTGGACACCACTAAAAATAAATACTACTATTGTCCTATGAAAGCCTGCATTTATGAAGAGGCCAACAGAAGGATCAACAGATCTATTCCTCATACGAGCAAACAAAAGTTTCAGCGCCTGTTCTAGCCTTCTAGCTACTTTGCTTAAATTAAGCTGATTCTAGTTTTTCTTTTTAAACACTAGACTATTAATACCATTTTGAATGTTTGATCTCGAATTTTTTTTTTCTTCCCTTCTATTTTTTTTTCTTCCCTTCTAAAGTTTTACTAATTTTCTGTTCTTAACTTAGATAAAATATGATAGGAAAAAATAACAAGCTTGGTAGGGGTATAAAAATGCTTAGAAACCACAAGTAAATTAATTGAAAAAAAGGATTGGTAGGGGTGCGAAAGATGCTATGGCAAGGGAAGCAGTTGTTGAATTTGGAACAAAATGATGGCTATTATTGCCTGCTAGAGGATTATTATTAGTACATGGGAAAGGGAGTGCAGGGCTACTAGCAAGTCTGGGGATTTTGAGGCTTCTGAAAAGACATGAAGAAACTGGGGACGGTGATTGAGTATGATGCAGGGTTGGATGGAAGGAAAACAAAATCAAGCTTTCATGAAAATCCATTAAAAACCCATAAATGTTCAATGAGCAAAAATTGCTTGAAATGGCCATTCCGATCGAATTGGAAGAAAACCATGAAAGGCGAAAGTAAGAAGCCATTGACATATGCTGCGAGCTGCTATTTTGCTGTACATGTAGCCAAGTAGCACGAGACCCAATCTGAAGTCAAAAATAACCTAAGCTTCCAATAACAGCAAATCAAACATTCAAAAGAAAGTAGCTGTCTAGGAGTTATTCCACCATTAGGGATGATAGAACTACTTGTACTGATATTAGACAGCTAAATCAAAATTGTGGAGATAAGAGGAGGCAGGAGGTGGTAACTACGTACAAAGCGGAGACGGTACCACCGACAAAAAAGCGCAAGGGAGTTTATGCTACAGTCGTCACCGAGGGGACCATGCACATGTACCTTCTAGCAGTAAATAGTAATCAAATCAATGAACTGAATGAAGCCTTTGGGATTTCAGAAGGTTGTGACGTGTGTGATCTGTTGGATTCTGCATTAATGTATGCAGCGATGTGGAGTGTATTGGAAGGCAGCGACCAAAAGGGAAAGGAACATAATTATCTCTGCATCTGCATCTGCATCTGCATCTGCCTTCCAAGGACAGACTTTTGTTCGGATCCAATGGTACCTATAGTTTCCTTCCTCACTCCTGACTCTCTAGTGCTTTCTCCCTGGTGAAAATAATTGGGGATCGCATTTCTGACCTTTCTCGAGCCCCTTTTGCTCTTCTTATCCCAAGCTAGCACAAGCACGGATCGTGACAAGGAAATAGATGCAAGTTTCTAATCACACATCATAACGTATTTTGCAAATAGACTCGTTTCAGTTTCTAAGAAGATACATTACATATTACTTTGGCCGAGTCCCGTTCCTGAAGCACGAAAAATTGATCACCCTGTGTTGTCACCAGGATTATATTGGTCGAGTCCCGTTCCTGAAGTTTTAAAGGTGGCAAATGGCAATGCGGGCAAATTGAATTGCTTTGCTAGTCAGAATCAATACGAATTCTCTTAGACTCGCAATTAAGTTTTGGAATGATGCACTGAGACAGAATTGAATTGTTCGCTTGCTGATGGTTACCTGAGCCTCCCCTTTAATTTTAATCTCGGAGACCCGTGAAATTGCTGGTCTGGTCCCATCAGCCATGTCTGGCGGTACCAAAAGAAGGCCGAAGTACCCCTTTGCAGCAAAGCCACATCTTCAGGGACCAAGTAGAGAAAGGAAAAGTAGATCCTGCACATGGAAAAGTATACTCCCAAGGGAAATTTACTAGTACATGTTACCATGTTCGTGCGTGCATTTCTCAGTTATAAGCTATACATTTCCCCAACAGAAACAACAGATCAAAGAGCATGCGTACATGATGCCGTTCAAGTGCCAAATTTCCATGTCTTACAATTGATCCCCCACTGAAATCTACTTATACGCAAAAGTGTTGGAAGAATCACGAAGGCAACATCAATTGGTTTCACTTGTGCTTCTGAGTAAGTTTGCAGGTTGATCTGGGCTAGAATCACGCATAAAAAAGTTTGTCTTGTACACATGACAGGCAATTCTCGATAATAGTCTGTATAATTACACTAGAAGGGTTCGAGAGAAATATTTATCTTAGAAGTGGGAGCGTTCAAAACCAGGCTTTCTCAAGTCGAAAGTGTACTTGATTGTCTGGTGTGGTCTGTGCCGGAGACGGTCATGGTTTGGGCTCCTAGCGTAGGCCCAAGGCTCCCCGTGTATAAAGCCCGGGCCGTCCTGTCATAGCAAACACCTTTCATATTTTGAATGCCGTGAAGTCTGCTTAGATGAAATACTACAATTCTTCCTAAACACTTTCCGTTCCTATTTTCTGAACTTGGGTCTCATGACGTCTGTGGAAAATTTATAAATTTATTTCTGACAGAACACTTTGGAAATTTTTCTTTTATTTCATTAATTTTTTTGTTCTTAAATTAATTCTTTCTTATATATCTTAACAAGTTTACGTTACTTTTTCTGTCATTTGAACATTGCGCTTGACAAGCCATTTAGAAGAAGTGTAACTGATATGGCATTTTCAGTAGCAATTGAGAAGCCAAAAAACACTCACAAAATAATATTCCCAACCCACCTTTTTATCCCAAATAATATTCACAAAATAATTTGGATAGTGAAATTATCCCAAATAATATTTCGCTTGCATCATAAACACATTTTTCAACCCACCTTTTTATATTCCCAACCACCTTTTTATCTCACATACATCACATCACAAAAAGTGCTACAGTAATTATTCCAAATAATATTTCAAATAATACCCTATCCAAACAAACCCGATTCGATATCCATGATAACTCTGAAAGTCTGCATTATTACTCTGGACCTTCTAAGGAAAAAATAAAGAACGTAAAAGAAAATATTAAGTAGCTTTAATAAAGAAAAAAGAGATTAGTTACATTGAAATCCTATTGCGTAATACAAAAATCTTTTCAAATATACTAATTTGCTTAAATCATAAACATGTTTTTCATCTACTATTTTAAATTTATAACTACCTTTATATCCTAAGTATGTCACATCATACAATCAAATTAAATGTTACAGTCATTATTTTAAATAATGCTCTATCCAACCACACTCAAAGTTAGGGGTGTGCAAAATCGAAAAATTGGTAATTCGGAATTCGAAATTGGTAATTCGAAATTCGGCATTGAAATCTGAATTTTCGATTTCGAATTATGCGAATTTGGTTCGAATTCGGTAATGGAGTTTTTGAAATCGGAATTTCCGATTTCAATTTCGTTTTATAATATATATATATATTAATATTTATTTATTTATATATAATAATATTTTTTATTTCAATTTCGTTTTATAATATGTATATTAATATATATTTATGTATATAATAATATTTTTTTATAATATATGTAATATAAAATTTATATTATATAACAATACATCTAACAAAAAAGAAAAAAAAAAGGAAAAAGAGGTTTCCAAATTCGGTGAAATCGAAATCGAAATCGAAATCGAAATCGGAACTGGTGAATTCAAAATCAAAATCGAAATCGGTCAGTAATTCCTATACCAAAATTTCAAAAAATTCCGAATTCAAACTTTCGAATTAGCGAAATTCAAAATCAAAATCGAAATCGGTCAGTAATTCCTATACCAAAATTTCAAAAAATTCTGAATTCAAACTTTCGAATTAGCGAATTCAAATTTGATGCACACCTCTGCTCAAAGTTTCTGTACCAGTTTAGGAAACGGGAGTCTTATTCTCTACTAGTGTGAACACATAGTAGTCTTTAAGATTCTTGAAACGGCAGTCACTAACGTTCCTGACTATATGTGTTTGTATGATATTGATGCTATCCATTCTGACTAACATTTCTGACCATGTCTTTGTATGATATTGATGCTATCCAGAAGATTCTTGAAACGGCAGTCACTAACATTCCTGACTATGTGTTTGTATGATATTGATGCTATCCATTCTGACTAACATTCCTGACCATGTCTTTGTATGATATTGATGCTATCCATTCTGGATAGCCTTTAAGAAGGTAATTCCAAAATTCAATAATCTTACACAAGATGAAAGTAATGTGTTTGAATTAAACTCGGCAAATAGGTTTCAAGAAAAAGACCAGTTTTCTAGATAGTCAAGAGAACGAAGCAAGTTGATGGGTTTTCTTCACATAATTCTATGTTTTTGTCTACTAAATTCCGAAGGAGGAAGCGTTATACTGTCGGACAGCGAGAGGGTGACGAAAGCTCTATCAACTTCATCACCTAATACAACACCAACGCCGCTCGTTTTTTCCTTCTTAAGCTTTAATTAGGGCTGCCGGAACCATCTTCTGTAACGGGCTGCTTGGAGTTCGCAATTTCTGTTGCGTTTCAATTGATTTTTCGGAGTATCAGTATTCAATACTATCTTTATCAACTTGCACTGTTTTGAGTAATTTTTTTGGGAATGGCTGATCTAACTTATATAATTGAGAATGGTTGCACGAATCAACTTACTATGAAATGTAAACGATGAATTTGTTCACTTCGTTTTTCATCTTCTTTAGTGCTAAAGATGGTTTTGTTCACATAATGCTATTGTCTTGTGGTTGTAAATTTCAAAGGAGTAAATATGGAGAAGTTGGACTTTGAAGGGTAGAGCGTGACATAAGCTCTATCAACTTCTTCACCTAACGCACAACGCAAATGGCTCCCGCAGTTTTGCTCTTTCCTACGATTCGCAAATTAGCAGACTTCGGTTTCGGGCTAAAACAAGCCGAAAATGACAGTCTGGATAAACTACTCTGTGGGTAAACTTGGCAATTCATATACGGAAGTAATCACTCCGCCGCCTAAACACACAACTTGAGGAATGGGTTGTCTGATTAAGCAAGCAAAACCAAGATTTGAACGTCGGGCCAACAGGGTATAATAAAATTTTTAACCTTGACAGATAACTACTACCAGTGCTCAATGCACACCCAATGTGTGTGCAATCAAAATTATATAATATTTATGGTCATATATTTCAAATAAAATTTTTATTTCTAAAGCAAACTTTAATCTTTCAAATATTTTTCATAAAATAATTACTTATAATGTTTAGGAATAATTATGTTGAAAACATATACTTAAATAGTTAAATGTAAAAAAAGTGATGGGTAGTTAAAGTAAAAGTAGTTTTTATAAGGGTAAAAAAGGAAGTTTATAAAGTGACGATAAATATTAACTCCAAACCCTTTGCTCAGGCTTTATATATAGTATAGATATTAAGATTAAGGTCCTGTTTGATAACTCAATTTAGCACTTAAATTTAATAGATTCAGATCTTAACACATTCAAACCGTTTGATAACCAAAAATTGAATATATGAATTAATTAAGTAGCACCGAATTTCCTAGGCAAAACTTGCTCTCAAAATTAAGTGATAAGCTACTCAATTATCACTGAATGTCATATGCACTTAAATGCATTAGATTTAATATTTAATAATCCAATAATTTAATGGATTCAAAATTCAGATTTTAGATTTCACACTTCAATTTTATCAAAGCCATCCTAAGATGCGTGCATACTCTGCAAACTCTTTCTTGTATTCTAAATTTCTATTGAGATTAGGCATGTTGTTTACGGGGTCAACTTAAACTCTTTATGCCGACTATCGGCCAAAAGATAAGTAGTTTGACTTTCACGAGATCATTCAAGTTGATAAACAAAGGTAACTATATTCAGAGCAGTTAGAATTTTCTGACGTCCAGCTGATAAATCTCCCCAGTTGACACAATGGTTTAAAGTCCTTTATATATCTGGACACTTGTTGTAGAAGCTTGAATTGACAAATTAAAGAGATGCGAGAATATATGTATAACAATACCAGAAAGTAAAAGAGGAAGATCTATTCTGAACAGGTAGGTGCATACCAACTGATGAGGGAAAATTGCTCGTCCCACTGTTTAAGAGCAAAAGGTAAAGGATTTAAGAAAATTGTCAAAACAAAATGGACAACAATATCGAGTATTTAAACAAGGAATACAAAAATGAGGGCTAATGAAGAAGAGTGGATCGGAGCGGCAGATATTAATCATCCTGGATGAACGAGTCATTAGGTAGCCACTAACTTTCTTGAAGGTTTCTTATTTACGAAGGAAAATATAACTTGGGAGACTGTAAATGAGATTCCGATCCAAAAATATAGCTATATGCAACTCCTCCATAGTTTCTAATTTTATTTTGGGAGCAGCATGCAGTTAAGCTGTCCACAGCACTTGCTATAGATATCGCACCCCAAAGCTATGACACTTGTTCAATGATCTTCATCAGAGAAAGGCGTATGTACGTGCAATAATACTTGTTCAACGTACGTAATCTTTACAATATCTTGTTCTTCATATCCTTTTCATCTCCTCACAAAAATAATTTCTTTCTTTGTTTCTTTTTTTTTTCTGTTTCCTACTAGAAAATTGAAGAAATTACAAATAGATGCAGCTAACGATAAAAAAAAAAAAAAAAACACATGGTACATGGCAATGATGTAGACCTCGTGCTTCATGCTAAGCTTCCATGAATTTCGTAGCAATAGGTATAGCAGAAATAAAGATGTTTAAAATGGTACGAGTGGAAAAGTGGCTTACGAAAGAAGAAAGGCTGTGGGGATTATTTTAATGATGGATCACCACACACGTCACATGTACAATCAGCATTGAGCACAAAGTCGACCAATATGAAAATGATTAAAAATCCGAAGATAATATAGCAGCGTATTACTAGATAATAGTATTTGTTTTGAGATTTGGTGAGATGTAATGGAATGTAGTTTGAATGGAGCTTTCAAGTATGGTTTTCGTGCAGGTTTGCCTTGTAAGCCTAGATGATTCAATTCGTGATGATCCTTATCCCACTCGTGAAAATTGCCAATCTGTCAGCTTGGCTTAGACTTAAACTAAACAGCTAAGGCTCCAACCCATTACGCCACGTCATCACACCCAAGTCTCTCATTTAAATTTAAACCAACCACTCCATTCCCTTCCCCATCGTAATTTGCAAATCAACATAACACCAAGAATTCTGAAATCTCTCCACACCCTACCTACCCGCCCTCTCAACTTAGACGATATGGAGGGCTTAATTCCACTAGTATACAGAGCTATAATGCAGTACAAGAATGGCCAACAAGCGATGATGGGTTCATGGATGAATGAATCACCTTCTGCTTCCTACATGAGATTGCCAGGTGATTCGGGCCGCTTCCAAATGCCTGATATTCAGCTTTTCAGACCAGACTGTGCCTTCCCCGCCTCCGCGTCATCACCTTCTTCCTCTGCCACCAAAAGAATGCTCTCCGCCGCTGTTCAATCACCTGGCTGTCATCTGACTCCCCGCCGTGCCGTCAAGTGAATATCTATAAACAAAAATATGGTGCTCACTATATTACTTTGCCCCAGGAAAATCCAGGGCATGTAAAAGTAGTCGGGCATGGTGGGTTGAGGTGATTCACATAACTAGATTAATTGCGTGTGAAAGATCTTTGCTATTTGTTTCCTTTCTTTTTTCATGATTCTCTGGTTCTTGGGCGTATTGTGTGGATAACCCCAAAGGACCACACATTCGTGTTGTTGTAACGTTAATGGGTGAAATCTGGAAGTGTACAGACTGGTTATGCTTCTGTGTAATATAAATGAAATTTGTACTTTGCTATAATATCCTTCGGCTAAAGGGCCAAGCTGTTGAACTAAGAAAACTGTTGCCCACGAAACGTTTAGTCTGGGAAAGACAGTTATACTACAATCCAACCGGAGTTTAAGAAGTTTTCTAGCGTAGCGGCACTTTCAAGGTCCAACCACATTAAAAATGATGAACCGGTTGTTTCAGAAGGGCTTTCTCTCGCATCATTTCCACTTCTGTTCCATTTTTGCCAATGAAAGGCACAAAAATGTCCCCGCATCCGAATTTCTTCAAATATTTTGTTGATATACAAAAACATCAGAAATTTAGTGTTCCGTGGGATTTGCTTCTGAAATAAGGCTAAGGGTCGCCGCAACTGACAAAATCAACGCACATAAATGTCTTTCCGTCCTTCATTTAACATTCTATATCAATATATATTTCATTCTCTATTTTTTTTTACCATGTCATGTGTAGTTTCATTTGCAACACAATCGAAAAATATTATAAAGTTTGGGTTATAGTTGTCACAAAAATCATAGGGTGAACAATATTAAAGTCCCGTTTGATAATTCAATGCGCCATTTAAACTTAATGAATTCATATCCTAATATATTTAGACGTGTTTGATAACAAAAAATATAGCATCTGAATTAATTAAGTGACACTGAATTTTCTAGACAAAACTTACTTTAAAAATTAAGTGATAAACTGTTCACTTATCATTAAATGTGATATACACTCAAATATATCAAATTTATTATTTAACAATTCAATAATTTAATAGATTCAAATTTCAGATTTTAATTTTATCAAATGTATCCTAAGATTGTAAGAGCCATATTATCAAAAAAAAAAGAAGGAAGATTGTAAGAGCCATTTTTCGGCCCAAAAACGCAAAGATGGTGGCTCTATATGGTTCCAAAATAAATAGATGCAGATTTATTGGGTTTATTCTTGGGATAGGCTGAAGCAATTGTGTTTTGAATTCTATTAAGCTGTGAGTTTAACTTCTTAAGGACCCCCAAGAATAGGACTCCTTAGTTAAGTCAGTCTATTCAATACACTAAGGCCTGTTACGGAATTCCATGTAGGCCTGTGGGGTGTAATTAGAGGTGGCAAATCAACCCACTTAATTAAATTTACCCATACCCGCCCATGAATAGATGGGTATGGGTATCTTAAATTTTTGTATATGGGTTACCCAATAATACCCATTTATTAAATGGGTATTATTGGGTAACCCATCAAACCCAATTAACCCATTTAGAATTCTCTTCCCCCCAAGTCTCTTCTTTTCCCCCACCCCATTTTTTTTTTCAAATTTTTCATTTTGTCATGATGTTAACTATTTTTGTTTCATTATTATTATTTGTTGGTTTTATCTTATTATTTTATTTTCTCTTAGTTTGTTAACTTGCTCATTTTTCAGCATTACTAATTTAGGATAAATTTTAGCATATTTTCTTATCTTTCTAAAATGAAATTTTAAATTTATATATGAAAAAAATGTTAGGGGTTCAAAATTTTTGGATTAAGTTTTTATATTAATTTTTATAGTACTTAGTTCAAATTTTTATATTCTTATTATTCAATTATTAAATAATAGGTAATTTTGTGACATAGAGTATAAATGAAAAAAAATTGGTAATTAAGTTTATTGAACATTATAAATAAATATTTAAAACTAATGATGGGTATAAAGAGTGGTATAAATTGATAACTTAGTTTGCAAAAATGAATTTAAATGAATTTACAAAAAGTTAAAATAAATGGGTTATAAATGGGTAATTGGATTACCCAATTTAGTTTTTGACTTACCCATTTATACACATCTAATTAAATGGGTATAAATGAATTGACTCACTTATACCCATTACCCATTTTACCCAACCCAAACCCGCCCAAGTCACCCATTTTGACACTTCTAGGTGTAATGTATGTTCCATCCACTTGCAGAGTTGCAGTCCAAAGAAAAAGGTGTCAGGTACATTTTTTTTTTTTTTTCAGTTGGGGGTGTCCAGGCCTACACCCGGCTAGTCCCCCAACCCGAGGAAAGCGAGCCCCACCGATCCTCAAGAAATTATGCCGGGTTGCTGAGCTCGGGATCGAACCTAGCCGTCTCACCCTAAGGAGGGCTACACAACCACCCGAGCAACCCGTCGGGGCAGGTACTTTGCTTGTGCTGTTTCAAGTATATACTGCAGCAAATTTTTAAGCAATAAACCATCTCTCGTGTGTTTATTGTTGTTTCAGCCACTCTTGGTGCAATCCTGCAACTCATCTTATGTGGAATCGTAGCATATGAAAGACGTCAACTTTTAAAGAGACGAGCTAAAAAATTTTAGTGAAGGAACGCGAAGAAATCTTAAATGCCAAAAGCAATGGGAAGTCGGCAAAAATCTTCACAGGCAAGGAGATAAAGAGAGCAACAAACAACTTTTCCAAGGACAATCTACTTGGTTATGGAGGCTTCGGTGAAGTTTTCAGAGGCACTCTCGACGACGGAACAATAGCTGCAGTCAAGCGTGCCAAGCCCGGAAACATGAAGGGCATCGTTCAGCTGCTGAACGAGGTTCGAATTCTTTGCCAGGTGAACCATCGAAGTCTGGTTAGGTTACTCGGATGCTGTGTTGAGCTTGAGCAACCTCTGCTGGTATATGAATACGTCCCGAACGGGACGCTCTTCGACCGCCTTCACGGATTTCGTCTCCACAACTGGGCTCCACTTAATTGGCTGCGCCGCCTCATTATCGCCTACCAGACCGCCGATGGTCTTGCATACCTACATTCTTCCGGTATTCCCCCGATATATCACCGAGACGTGCAATCCAGCAATATTTTGCTGGATGAAAGGCTAGATGCCAAGGTCACTGATTTTGGGCTTTTCTAGACTGGTGGAGTCAAACGAAAGCGAGTATACCCACATCAATACCTCTGCTCAAGGGACTCTAGGCTATCTCGATCCTGAATATTGCATCAATCTCCAACTGACCGATAGGAGCGACGTGTACAGTTTCGGTGTCGTTTTGCTGGAGCTCTCGACTTCGAAAAGAGTAATTGATTTTAACAGAGAAGAAGAAAATGTGAACCTGGTGGTTTACGTGAAAAAGATTTTGGGTGAAGATAAACTGATGGACACCATTGATCCAACCCTTAAAGAATGGGCTAGCAAAGTGGAGCTGGAGACCATGCAAGCAGTTGCTAATTTAGCAGCAGCATGCTTAGACGAGCGCAGGCAAAACCGACCTTCAATGAGAGAAGTTGCCGAGGAAATTGAGTATGTCATGGGTATTCTCGACGCAAATGATTCAAAAGCAGAGCAATTTACCTGTCGAAGCCCTAGCCAGAATTCATTCCTAGGATTGCTTTGGTCCTTCCTTGTGCTTTGTGTTTTGTAGCTTTCTCTGCATTTCTTTTTCGTTTTTGCCCCTTTCCCTGGATTTTTATTTCCTCATTTGTGAGTAAACGGCCAGGTAACTGCTGGCTCTGTGTGTTTATGATCAGGGAAAAATGTGCCTGTGAAATTTAAAACGTCTGCCTTATATACCTATCTGACACAAATTGGTCAAGAAGTTTTGTCTAATCTGTTCATTCGTCATTAATCATTTCATCACAAAGTTACGACCTTTCGCTCCATTTATGTCCGCGTCTGCAATTGCACGTTAATAAAGCAAAGAAAAATGGCACCTATTGAACTTCTCAACCTCCAGGAGGGAAGAACATTTTTACAGTGCCCCTCCTGGAAAAACTGGGGAAGAAGAAACATCAAAATTTCAGGACAAGCTCTTCCCCTGCTGGAAAACAAATATTGGCCCGTGTAGGCCAAAAGAGCCCAGTTATTGTAACAAAAATGAAGAAAGCTACCAACCAATATGGGTCAAATGAAGGATAGTTTTTCCCTCTCACAGAAAATGCAGTCGCAATATAGAAGTGAAAGATGATTTTTAAGATGAGCCAAGTAGACAAAGTGAAAAGAGCTTCAAGCACCTAAACTGAGGCTAGTATCCAGAACATTACATGAGAAGATACAGCGATCAGACACCAAGTGATGAAAGACAGAACAATGGAGAGTTCAAATTTGCTACAGGAAGGTTGCATTGGGCCCTTACAGTATTTCAAGTCTTTGGCATACAAAACTGCTATCCCAGCTGATGAGCATGCTGCTGCAAGTGATAGAGTAGCTGTCACCTGCATTGCATCACTTATCCACCAATCAGAAAATATATAAGAAAGAAACCAACAAGAATATAATGAAAGAAACAAAGAAAGATATAAAAGACCGAATAGGATAAGAACACTTTATTTGCGTGAAGTTGATTTCAATATGGGAGCAAAGACAAACGCATGTCTTTTTGATACATGGAATAGTAGCCTTTCAAAACTTAGCACTGGCAAAACGTGTAAGCGTAAAACTGTCTTCCGTATCAATTTCAGCCAAATTAAGCACGCAGCCATAGATCAACATGGAACGCTTACAGTTACGAAGGATAAACAGAAAGATGTAATAAATAAACTTCAAGTCTAGTGAGATATGACAGAAAAGGAAGTTGTATAAGAGCTCTAGTGCTGACAAAACTGAATATTGTGTTGAAAAAAGTTCTCTGACTTGGAAGTTACTGAACAAAGCTAGGAACAAAAGGACAGAAAGCACAATGATGAGAAACAATATTCAAAACTATAGCTTGAAAATGTTATGAGACCTAAATCTCACATATAAAGAACATCATGCTAAATACGCCTCTTGCCGCAGGATGGTTAAGATCAGCAATTTTACTTCGTATTGAGAGTCATATCCATGTACTGGGTGTTGCCGTAATAAACATGATTCCAAAAATTATGCATGCAAAGGGCGAAATGGGAGTTAGAAGAGTGCTAAACAAGAAAGTTGAATAAAACTAGAGTTTACTGCAATTATTGTTCTCTCTCTCACAATCAAAGCCCAGCCATGATAACAGGCTAACTCACCAGTGCCAGATAAGCAAATTATTCATGTAAAAGAGACAGATTGAGGGATTTGTAAGGTACCCAATCGCCAACAACGAACAGGCTCACTAAAACAGGATTTCGAAGGTCTCTCTTTATCCTCAAAGCATAGACATCAAGACATGCTAGTCCAAGGCTCCACAAAACTTGAAGCCCCATCGATGCAATCAAATAGCTGAAATCAGAAGTCATAATTTACCAAAGTGAATAACAGTCGTAGTATCTTTTTCAAAAGCCAAATCAAGAAAACCTATATACGCAAATACATGTGGGTGTGGAAGGCAACAATAACAGGCATGCGCAGATAAGAAAAAATCAAGAGTCCTTAGACTAGACTATACTTTCTCTTCTAAGTATAGGATAAACAACCACCGAATTACATTATTAGCACTTGGATATATTAGATCAAAAAGCACCCCACTTACAAGAGGATTTCTTTGTTGTGTTATAAAGAATCAGTTATCACAGATGCTGCACCAATATAATTTTCATTGCTCGACATTCTATGTCTCTTCAAATTGATGACGTCCTCCAAATAGTAACTTTTCTTTCTAGGTTAGATGTTTAACTTTTGATTATCAACTCATGTCTCAATTTAACTCATCCAATTGCACATCTTGTCTGTTAACGTAAAGGGATAAATAAGGTAAGTTTATAAACTAGAAAAAAAAAATGTCTGCACATCCAATCTTCAAAATGGTGCAGCGAATATGGTCAGCTCCAAAATGTCCAGGAGTGATTTAGTGAGCTGTCGTAGCACATTTTCAATTCCAACAGAAATTAGAACAAATACTTCACTTCATCTGAAAACAGCAGCAAACTTGATACCAAAACACCCAGAAACAATGGTGCATGAAAATTGGGCACCAAATAAACTCGTATCAACATTTTATAGAGAAAAGGCTGAACTATAAAATCCCTTTGCCCAAGAAGATCTGATACCAGCGGAAAGCAAAGATCAAGGCAAGTACAAAATCCAAAGCGCAGTATTTGTTTCGATAAGGAGGAAGTAGAAAACAAGTGGCCCGATCCCATCAACTAAAACCAGTAAACATGAAAATACCACATTCTGAAAACTCAATGCGAAGGAAGAATCCATACCAGAACGCAGTGTAGTTGGAAAACCCATAAGCAGAGACCATAACTCCAATGGATGCAGCTCCAAATATACATTGCCCTATCCTTAATAACAACCCACAAACAGTCCCCGGACTCCCTATCAACTCCTTCATTTCTTCTCTCTATCTAAATTCCCGAAACTTTGCAAAGGGCCCTTTTTCTTCCAGAATGAAAAGGGCCCTCTCAAAGCCCTAGATTTCTCCAATCTCCCCCATTTCCTCAACCCAAATCACATCAATAACTGAACATTTCGATCCTTAAAGAGATTTAAGTATTCTTCTGCCTACAAGACGTGATTAAACAGAGAAATGCGAGTAGAGAGAAATAAATGACCAAAAATTGCTAACGCATCCAGATAGACCGTTAGGTTTGTGTTTTATTGGAAGCATCATAAAGTTGAAAACATTTCTTGAAGCAACTAGTGTCATAATCATTGCCACCCGTAAAATAAATAGATTACAATTTTTTTTTTTGTGTCAAATCAACTAGGCTGAGAAAAGTTAAAAGAAGAGGATCCACCTCTAAATTAAATTAAAAAGATGCACCACTACATATCTTTTAAACTTTAAAACAAGTGCACAGGTTTGGATTTTTAATATCCAATTAAGCCTATGTGTTATGGTTCACCTAGTGATCAACTCATCTAAGTGGAGTTGGATTATTATTATTATTATTATTATTATTATTGGACTAAGCTGGTTTTACAGGTAGGACTTAGGAGAGAGGTTTTGGATTTATTAATGAATTTAGAAAGTGTTCATGCGAAGTGGTAATTGGTTGCTTAATGGAGGGTGGAGGAGTGGCTTTGGTGACGCGGACTCTCCTAGGTGGATCTTTCTTTTGCTTCTTTTGATTAGTGCTTTTATGGTCAGGGTTTCTTTTTGCAGTTTTATTATTGTTCTGCTGCCGGATGGATCTGATTGTCGCTTTCCACTTGCGGGAATCTCTCGTACTTGCCCAGCCACACCATGAATTCACATCATTTGCCCCACATCTTTCCAAAATTTTCATGCTTGCCAAGTTTCTTTGGAGAGGGTAATTTGTGGTTTTAATTAGCCCCTTCCTTTCTAGTGGTTATGCATCGAAATGGCAATTTATTTATTTCCCCGTGTTATGTGATTGCCGAAAGTATTCGTTTGACCACTTATTGGCTAGAAGTTATAACCTGAAAATGGATTGGTCATGGACCAAATAAGTGGATGAGTCCAACATGTGCATGCATGGCAGTAGAATCTAATATGTAACGTCTGTTCGCTTATTTTATGAACAAGAATCGAGTTAGCCTTACAAAAAAAAAATTCGAGTTCCGTGATATATTATAAAAACACAAATAAGGGTCGTGTCATTCAATTCTTTAGATTATAAATGTGTTTGATTTCAAGAACAATTTTGGTTTTCATGCGCTAAACTTAAGCTCAAGTTCGAAATCTATTCATCAAAGTTAATAGAATGCATGATATTGTTATAAAAAAAAACTTTTATTGACGCAACCATTCATGTATATATCATTTGTTATGTTAATTGCTGAAATTTAATCGAATGAAAATTCCAATTTTTAATACTCTACCATATCCTACAAAATAGAGAACTAAATTCCATTACTGGTTTGATAAACTATCGCTATGTTTAATTATTATAGTAGGTTCGGTTATTCATGTGGACAGCCACCAATAGTATTCTAATGCTCGCGAACACAATTTACCTCAACTAGTCTATTAAACGAGCATTATCTAGCTAGCATCAAGTTTAATTCATTTTTTAATTAAACGAGAATTTTCCATGTTTGAACAAAATAGTAGTGTTCCAACCTTGCTCAGTGAGTGTTTCCCCACCCCCTTTCTCCCACATCGGTCCAGTAAGAGTCGAGTGAGTGAGATTTAAGTCCCTCGGACCAACTTGGAAGTCAGCAATTGCCTTTTACGTTGGTTTGAGAAAATAGGTTTATTTCTTCCTTCTTAACTCTTGTTGGAAAGAGAGGGAAGGAGCGGAGAAAGAATGACAATTTGATTATATATCTTGACCAGTTTGTAGATAAGTACACCAATCATAAGACAAAAGATTTAATTTGTTGTACAAAATAGAAACTTGTAAAGCTTTGATACATAGAGCAATTTAAATTTTATGATTATCAAATCATTGCTGCTTTAGTTGAAAATGGTGGTAATAAAAAAGTTTCACATTATATACCTTCCTGTTTTACCAATAGGGTATGTTCAAGGTCATAAGAGATGGCTGGTCCTTGCCTCTATCTCTAGACTCGCAAAATATTGAGCTAGAAATAGATGCAATTGATAAAATCTGCTGATTTGCCATCATCTCTAACCATAGGTTCCTCATCATTGCTCTGTTGAGAGTCACCCTTTAGACATGCTCGTCAAGAAGCAAAGGATACGGGCAGGACGGTCATCAGAAGGGCGTTCCTGAGTAGTTCACAGTCAAGATTTGTTCTAAAAAATTGTACGGTCTAGATCACTTCTTGTACCTCGTTTTTAATAATATATGTGGAACCCACAAAATTTTGTTCTAAAGTTACGCCGTGTGCAAACAAAGTTACACCATGTGAAAATAAAGTTACGTCGTATATAAAATGCACATAATCTTTAGAAACGGTTGCAGGTGCAACCGTTCCTGCCCCTGATCCAAAAGCAAATCGACTTGCAAAACTGGGTGCTCAGCGAGATGGAAACTTATTAATCTTGGAAAATGTTTTTCTTGAACTGAGTAGTTCAGTTGAAGAAGACATTAGGAGAATTTGCTTTTCTCCTTTTGTACCTATAACTTAGTTATTTAACATCATTATTTTTTTGCCCCAAAAAGAAAATCTATTAGCCACGCTCGCTCGTATGCATCTTCAGTTGCTGCATTTTAATTGACCCACCATTACGCACACAAATATCAACTAGGAGGATATGTAAAGCTAAAGTCGGATTGGAAATGCAACAACAAATGCTCTTCTTTCCTGAGAATAGCTCTTTATTAACTTGTTTTGCTATAAGCTGACCTACCATTGTGTTTAATGGAGCAAGATTTTACATTGACCTGTTTACTTTCGACTTTTATGAAATGATATCAATTTATTCTCTGTCCCAGAAAAAAATTGCTAAATCGGCTCAACATTCTGTTGATCCATATTTATTTTTTAAAAGCATTCTCAAAAATAGCTAATCATCTTTTCGTTCACCTTTTATTTCAAAACAAAAGATACTTTATAAATTATATAAGGATCAGTTAGGGATAGGCATTTGTAAGTAAAGGTTGGGTTGATGGTATATGAATAGGCCCTACCTAAATATTTTGCATTTGTGTCGGAAACAAACTCAATAAAGCATCGTCTGCATATTTTGCTTGATCTCCAAGGCAAAAGCCTTGCCCCTTGGAGGGATAAAAACCTTCGCATGTAAAACCCTATACGCTATAGAAAAGACTTGAATCTTTTCTTCTCCTCCTCCTCCTCAGAAAAGCAAGAGACAAAAGGAAAATGGCATTCTCATCAATGGTTTCGAAAGCAACTCCATCTGTTGTTCCTATTGCGTTCCGGGCTAATGAAATGCCATTCAAGCTCAGAGCTAGCTGGTTCTCCCCACAAAAGAGAGCTAGCGGTTGACCGGACATCTGGGGGGTTAACTTACCAGTACCCATAGCCAAAGCCTTGAGTATTGCTAATTTTCTTATGCTACGAAGGTTGCCATCTTTGCCAAAGACAAAGTTGAAGGATTTCTTTGTACAAGAATTCAACTTGTTTAAAGATCTTCTTAAAGCAAATAATTTGGAACATTCCGGGGTTGTTGCGGAGGAGACACAATTTGAAAATTGAATGCCCAGGTTTTCTAGCCAACTTGTGTTAGTAGCAAAAATTTTTGGATTTTTGATCCTCTTCTTTCAAGCATTAATGGAGGAATTCATATCAAGCATCTAAACAACTAACTATTCTTGCAGAAAATATCGTACTCCAGAAATATGGAGTAGAAAATTTAGAATAATAATTTAAAAAAAATACATAACATCTATTGATCTCATCCAGAAACATAGAGCAGAAAATTTAGAATAAAATGTGAGTACAACTGCGAAGTTTTACTTTAGTAATTCTTTAGCTCACTCTACAGTTCTAAATAGTGTTTAAATAGAACTCCGTTAGGCGGATATGGAATCGAACCTTTGTTTTTTGCAAGAATGGAGGCTCGATCTACCCACACATACGTGAGATGACCCGAGTAGCCTTGGAGGACTTTGAGATTTGTCTAAATAGAACATGTACAAGAAAGAAACATGAAACCAACCTAAATAATGCTCTGAAAAATGCTCTTGCTCTCCAATATTCTCTAAATAATGCTCTGAAAGTAAATTTCTCAGAAACATGAAACCAAACTAAAAGTATATCACTTTCTGCCACTATACTTCATCCTTGACCGCGGTAAGAGGACTACAACAAATCTCGATGGATTTCAAGCATCATTTCCACGAAATGTTCAGATTCTGACTTGTTTAGTCAAGGGCTAGCTTCTTGTGGGTGTAATCAACCCCTTTGTCACCCTTCACAACTTGTCCGGTACCTCTAAGCACCCTGAATATGCAACAAAATCATGAGATTAAGAACCATAATATAAAATGAAAAAAAATCAGTATATGCCTTCATTTCACAATGTTCCAAAAGGATTAAAATCGAGAATTTTGATTTTATAGTTTCTCAGCCATAGACAAACATAAAAGAACTAGATGCCATTTTCATGGGAAGCTAGTACAAACCATCTTGTTGTTAGCAGTCCTTCAACTCCTACTGGACCTCGAGCATGTATCTTGCTGGTACTTATGCCAACCTTAATCCAACAAGAAAAAATGAATAAATTCAAACCTGTCGAAACTCAAATAATATCCATGAATAGTCCAAGTCCATACCTCGGCCCCTAGTCCAAAACGCGCCCCATCGCAGAAGCGTGTGCTTGCATTAAGGAAAACTGCAGCACTGAAGGAAGCAACAACCCGTAATGTCAGTTTAAAAAGTCTCAATCCCAAAATGGTACCATTTTTAGACTACTTAATTTGCTCAGAAAATATTACAAGCCAATGTAGAATATTACATAACGAAAAATACCACTTATCTACCTATCAACTTGATGTAAGAAATATTCAGCAACTTCTTGATCCTCCGTAACAATACATTCAGTATGGCCACTGCTAGGAAAAGAAGAAACAGGGGAAAGAAAAAAAAATCAGTGATAGCTCAGTATTACACAACCTTGCATTTTTTAGGCCAAAAGTGACAAACATGCCTTCCATGCTTATGAATGTGATCAATGGCATCTTGCACATCATCCACAACTTCTATTGTGCAAGCCTTAGAGTTGTACTCATGGTGAAACGAGTCTGCGAATGCAATGTTGAACAGAGAACTTGCTCTCGGTCCACCATATAAACTAACTCCTGCAATCATAAATGTACCACAGTGAAACTTACTCTTTTTTTTTTCCCCCTTATCATTTGTCTTTCATTCACATTTTATAGAAAAACACTAAAATCTACCCTTTTCATTTAAAAATGATGCATCATTCCTCAAAATTAACACCATTACAAATAGAAATGCACGTTATCATCTCAAAACTAGAAGAAACTTTTGTGGACAGATCTATGCAATGATTTCTAACTAGTACAGCTTTCTAAAAAATGGCAGAACAGCACCAACAATCACCAACTTATACTCAGAAAAGTTACTTAAATATGGTTTATTTATTCAATACGACCAAACACAAATCTCTCAAAGATGGCGGAAGAGAATCAATAGTTGCCACATGAGGTTTCTGCCACAAAGTTAGAAACCTTTAAAAAAAATGTACTTGGCTGTTTTCCAGCTTTCTCTTTTTTCTTGGTTTCCTTTTGCTTCACTTTTATGAGTTAGAGTTGATAAAAACAAAGTCAGAGTTTGCTAAAATCTGGAAGAAGTTTCAATTGGCCAATCTTCCACCTAAAGTGAAGATGCTTTCTAATGAGTTTTTGTGCATAGCGAGTGAAGATGCTTTCTAATGACGTTTTGTGCATAGCGGATTTTAGTTTCAATTGTGTAACAAGCACAAGACCAACCATTGTGGTTATGGTACAAAATCCAGGATAATGGACAAAAAACCTAGTTGGATTTAAAATTGTTGGTGAAACTTCACTGAGATTAACTAGTACCTTCGTGTTTCAATTCTACAAGAAGTTCCTGAAACCCAGTACTAGTTGTCAGATCTTGGTGCACAAGAAGTGTTTCCTACAAAGAAAGCAGCATAGGATGCATTAGCAAAATATTACAGCATAAAAACAACGAAGGTAATTTTTAAGTAAGCTCTATTATATCTAAGAATGTTCAATGAATAACATAATGGCCTCAGTGGACAGAAGATCGGAGATTCAGTTTACCATAGCATTACAGGCAGCAGGATAATCCAGCTTTGCATCCACAACAATATGCCTTGCCATGTCCATATTAGCTGACTTGTCTACGTAAACATGACAAATTCCATCTGACAGCAACCATACATTCAGTGGAATATCCAGTTGTATTCTATTTCTTTACTAAATTCATTAGTTTTTTCCCCCTACCAGCATGACCCAGAACTGGAATTTTTGTAGTATTCTTGATTTGTGAAACCAGATAATTGCTGCCTCTAGGTATGACAAGATCTATCACATCATCAAGCTGTCATAGATTAAATATGTTAGAACAGATATCTAATGGAAAGATCAACAAGCATTCTCCATTCTCACCTTGAGAAGGTCAGGTATCTCCTCTCTTGAAGTCACAATCCCAATAAGTTTTTTACCAACAGTATCTGGGATGACTGATGTAATTATCTGCAGAGGTTAATCGAAAGCTTATCAAGAAATCAACTCAACAAAATGACAATGCAGCTGAACATTAAGTCCATAAATGGCCAGATTATAACTCAGACCTTGTGAAGGATAGCATTTGAGCGATTAGCCTCTTTGCCTCCTTTCAACAAGAGTCCATTTCCACTTCGAATTGCTAATGCAGCAATCTGCACACACAATTTGACAAATAATCAATTCATGGAAGAATATGGTAAATAAAATAACCAAGTAAATGAAACTCAGCTGATGACTCTAAACAGTTGTCAGTGGATCTGTATCAAGCAATTTGATTGCAGCTCACAAGAACAGTGAATGATGAAAGAATTCAGCTTAGATAGAGGGGAATGAAGAGACCAGAACCGTACAAATCCAGATAGTGATGAGTTTGCGACACAAGCAACCTATTAAATCCATGTATGACACAATTACAGCAGCCACTCGGGCATGGCTCATTGACTGTCCAATTTATCCATTGTTGGTTTTAACAAATTGTTCCTCTAAAATTGCCTAATACAAGCTCTACACCACCTCTATTGTTTCCACAAGCCATATACATGTAACATTATGCTTTAGATACTTATCATTTCTCCAAAAGAAAAGATTCAGAATGAAAAATAAGCTAAAGGATCCTGTAAAAGATGTATGTGAATTACCTGAACGAGTGCATCAGGTCGAGATTCAAAAACAATCAACAGGACACCCAAAGGACATGATGTCTTCTCTAAAACAAGTCCATCTGCAAGCTGCATGAAGTGCAGTCAGCCTACTTTAAATGCAACTAAATGCAATTTCATAGGTGCTACAAAAGAAGAGATGTATAACAAAATTAAAGCATGATCAAGCAGCAAAAATCCAGAATCTATGTTCTGACAAAATCGCATATCCAGCATATACGAGGGCTCAAATCAACTTTCTTGTGCTTTTTTCCCCCCATTTTGTGTGATTTCTGCAACATTTCTTTAGCATTCAGTTTAGCCCATTTGTCTTTCTCTGACATTGCAAGCTCAATATTTGGAAGAGATAAATAAGATTTGAATCACGTGACACTGAAAATTTCAGCTAGAAATTAGATTAACACTAATTAAAAGCTTAAGGTTACCAAAATATCTCATGGTTCCTACATATTTTCCATGCAATGATAAGCATGTAATTCAATTCTTGATTAAAAAGCAACAAAATCTCAATTACAGGAATATTAATGCAACTCACCTCAGTTCTCGACAATATTTGACCGATGGGTTCTTTCATATCTGCAATTGTACGAATTGATTTTGCAAGGGCTGCGATCTGGAAAGTGGTTGAGTAGAAAGAAAGAGATGGTTTCTATCATAGGATTCTTGTAAAAAGAACAGTTGTTGAATTGATCACATACAACAGAAGGACAAAAATGAAAATGGAAACTATCTTGTGGAAAATCAAGCAGTACTTGCCTTCCCAGGCTTCAAAAGTAAACGAGAAACTAGTGAGTCATCATATCCAGCTTTGCGTGCTGCAGAAACATCAGCATCATTCTCAGCCTTAATTGCACTTTCCTTCTCCTCTAGTGCAGTAGCAATATCCAACAATATTTTCCTCCTTTCATGTGAAGGAATGCTCTGCAGACAAATAACTTGTTAGAGATTACTGTATCCTTAAAAGAGATCTTTTTTCTAATAAACATTGAGTTAAACTCATTGAACAGCGAAGCAATTATTTATTGAAGAAAGCGGAAAAGGTATCTGTTTACCTGAAGTTTTCTGGAACACTCTCGAGCTGCGAGTGCCATCTCACGTGCACCAACATCAGTGAGTGTAATCCACAAATGTGAATCTTTGTGAAAGAGAGTACCAATTCGTTGTCCATGCAGCACCTTTGTGATATTATCTGCAGCAAAACCACTTCCAGGTACACAGACAAAAGAAGGATCAGCATAAATCTTATGGCTGATAATACATCATCAGAAGATTAGACTGATGAATGATTGTTAAAAGAAGCGGATAATTTGTCAGATCTCATTATCCCAAAAAAACTACCAGGGGATTAGATATTTTTCCTGACATATTTAGTTTTTGAGATAATAAGTTTGCTGAAATGATGCAATCTGAGTTACCTGGTTATAATAACAGGAGTACCAGAATCTGCCGCATGAACTGCAGCCTTTACTTTAGCATGCATTCCTCCTCTCCCAACCCGGGATTTATCTCCAAAAGTTATTAGGCCTTCGTGTTTTTCTTTAATATATGTATTGATTAGCTTTGAATGTGGATCACTTGGTGGGCCACTGTAAAGGCCCTCTACATCACTTAACAAAACAAGAAGGTCAGCCTTGAGCTCAAGTGCCAATAGAGCTGCCAAGCTATCATTGTCCCAGAATATGCCAGAAGAATCCTGCAAAAGAAAGGTCTAATATCATTATAAGACAATTCCGCTCAAATCAGACCAAAACCTTTGTTTTTTTAGGCCTGAGGTGGGGTCAAAGAGATTTAAACACATGAAATGCTAACTGTTAACCACTTTGGAAAAGCATTAGCAGATCAGAATAAGCTGCTACCATGAATTAAACTAAGCTAAACCTTCATATTCTTGCATTGTGTGTTTGGCATTGCACTGCCAGGTCCAATCACAAAAAAATAATGAGATAGTTGATACTCTTTCTTTACTTCAAAAGTCACAACTACAAGTTGATATGATATGACTCTGATTCTAGACTATCAACATACACAACAATAAGGCAGCTATTTTGAGAAATCTTGATGAGCCATAACCTCCAAAAAATTGCAAAGATTATGTGTATTATTAGATTCATTATTTTGCGAGGCGAACTTTCTAGGCAAATGATATTCTTTCCAAATAAAGCTCCCAACTGATGTTTTTTCTAAACATACCATGATAAACTCTTCCACTATGATTAACTAATAAAAGAATGACTTGTTGATAGTAAGCATTCTATGTACCATGATGGAACGTTCAATTATACTAGGAAGATGCAATGTATAAAAGATGCTCAAACTTTATTCCTCTTTTCTCAGATAAATAAGTGAAATTAATTATTTTCAGTGTGTTTGATTGGGGAACAAGATCTATGTGCAGTAAAGAAATAATCACATCATGTAATAATATAAATACATCTTCTATGCAGCTTTTATTGATCTTGCACTATAATGCAACACAACATTGTTAAGAAAATTAAGAGAATCAGATGAATAAGATAAGTCAAATACCTCATATGGGGCTCGTCGAGTACTGATAGCGTCATTTTCATTAAAGATAGGTATACTCCTTAAAGATAGCAATGTATCCACTGTTTCAGAAAGTTGCATTCTGAAATCCGGACTCTTGAAATCATTATCAGTAACTAGAAGTTGGGAAGATGTCACATCTAGCTGTAACAGATGAAAAGAAAATGGAAGGTAATTTACCATATTAGCACAAAAATGAAGAGATGTAGGAGATCACATGAAGTGTATAAATTCTGAAGTGCTAAAAAATTGCTGCCCATGTTAATACACCCCAACGATCTCAACAACAAGAAATACTACCTGGCTGAATAGGTTGTCATATAAAGCCATAAGACCATTCTGCCCAACAGCTGCACAAGCCTTTCCATCAATTTCAACTTGTGGCTTTTGTAGGTCGGCAAAACTGCAAAATACAACAGAAAATTTCCAATTTAACATGTTTCTACACGGATTAGAAACACGATACATGTGTTATTTAACACAAAAACTTGCGAATAGCAAACTTCATAGCACCGTTCAGATTGCAGTGGATTGGATTGAGAAAGTAGGAGGGAAAGGAGAGGAGAGTATAAGAGATATTTGTGAGTTTTTCTTTGGAAGGTTTTCATAAGGGAGAAGAAATGTGGGATTCAAGTTGTAATATTAGTTTTGTTTCCATCCAAGTCTGCATGGAAACTTGTTTTTAATTAACTTGCATGCTGCAATCAACCTACACTAAAATCAAATAAAAGACAAATGATTGTAGGTTAACAGAATTGTACTGGCATAAGTTGTGCATGTTTTTGTATCCAAATTGGTATATACACGCACAAAAACAGACAAGGTGTGAAAATTCTTTTTCTTAAGAATCCCAGCAAGTGTGATCATGGTTAGGTTATTCCTAGAAAGAAGTGGTATTAGCATCAAGACGTTATTTTAAATTCTGCTGTTGAATTCATGGAAAGGGGTTGAACGACTAAGAAGAACTAGATCAATTAAAGGATTAAACGTTTGTGTTTATTTTCTGAGAAAAATATAATTAAATAAGACCAAGAGAGATAAAAACAGTTATGCAAACGTGCAAAGTAAGTGTTCTGTTACTTCAAAAGGCAATTGCCTGACCTGCTGTTGACCAATCTCCTGTATTTAAGCCTCTGCCTTCCTGCTCCAACCGCCCCTGATGTCACTAGAATTATTTCATAGCCTTGAGAATTGAGTTCTTCAAGCTGCAGCATTTTGTTTGTGCAGAAAACGACAACTATTAGAATGTATGGCTAAGCTCAGAAGCCAAACATGGAATCAAAGAAGATAATGTCTCCTAAAGCCCCAGTTTAGAAAAGCAATCATTGATTGTGATTAAGGAGCCTTAACTCCAAAAAACATTTAATTCAAGTACAGCTTTAGTTGTGAACTTTTAAGCCATTGATCAGATAAGTGCTGAATTATACTTAACTATTTCATAGCTGTTTGAAACATTTTGTAATGAAATGTGAAATTCACTCTCTACCCGAATTGGCATCTATGCATTGAGTGTAGGAAAAATCAGAAATACCTGCTCAAAAATAGCTCCAACTCTGCCAACTGCTAATCTTCCATCATCGCGTGTAACTACTGCAGTACCTACCTGCGGGGATGTACAGCGACTAATGAATTAAAGAGCACAAACTCTCATAGTAGTACTATCTTTAGTAGTTCAGATTCAGTCATATTAATGCAACAAATTAAATTTGAACCAAAAATTAGTTAGCGGGAAAACCAAAATTAATTGGACATAAATGAAAGAAAATCTTATGCTACCAAAGATTAGTTAACTGGTAAACCAAGGTTAATTGGACATAAATGAAAGAAACTCTAATGAAAAAGTAAGATTAGAACAAAAAATATGCCCCGTTCATTAGTTTGAGACGATTAGAAATGGTTTAAAAATTTTTCAGGACTGCTTCGTAATGGACTGGATTTGAGAGTCAGATTCAAGAACTGTTACTGAGTTGGAAATATAGGGCTTAGATTTGTACAAGACCGGTTGAAAAAGATGAATACTCATAAAAAGAACTCCCCGTCTTCTGCCAAAAAAACAGATGCAACTCCTTTCGCGTATTATATCTCATGCATGTTCCTATTTATTTACAAATATTCTGTTCATTCTTCCCTTCTTTCATTTCCCCCCCTTTCCTTCTGGGAACAAGACTACAATTATAGATGACGGCCAAACAAATCAAAAGCGAGAAAATAAAATATGGGACACTGAATCTTACCTTGTTGAATAAAACTAAAAGTTACAGAGAACAAAATAAAAGTTTCGCAAAATGTAAAAGAGGGATAAATCTGTTTTCTAAATTGTGCTGTTTGTTTGTGATAGTGACATTTAGCATTGGAGTTTAATACACCAGAACACGTTGGTAACATGATTAACCTGCGTTAGATACGCGTGATAATTGATAAGATATTCCCTTAATCTAGGTTAAATACTGCGATTAACAAATAGCGGCAATTAGTAGCCGTAATGGCAAACAAATTTTATTTCCCAACAAATCTACAAAACGATAAAAAAAAAAAAATTTAAAGCTAAACTGTGCGAACGCCTTTAATACTCGATTCATCACTCCTATAAAAATAGTTTATCGAACGACAAGAGAAATACTAAATAAAAGGGAGAAGAAATAATCCGCGTTGTTGAACAACAACATGCAATACTGCATGACACCGACTTCGCGACGCATATCATAATGAAAGACCTACTTAATAATACTTAGGCTTTGCATGCAGCTTAGATCAATGTAGAAAGACATATGTATAGCCATGGAGATAAGAAACCGACGAACGAGAGACAGAGATCAATGAAAATAATGACCTTGAAGACGACGCGCTTGACATGCTTGACGAACTTTCTGGTAGGATCCATTGCTCCAAAGAGATGCTGTCTTCTTGTTTTGTTGTTTTGCGAGTAGGTCTGTCAAAGATCCACAGATCGGGATATTATTCTTTGTGTTTTATTTGTGTGTGTGTCTTCCGAGTAGCTTGCCACCCAAAAGAAAGGGAACGATTCAGGAGATCAGTATTTATGTGTCCTCCTGAGTTCTGATTCTAAGCCAAGCACGGAGGAAGCATTTAAATACTAGTTCAAATACCTTAAACCCGTTTCTGCGGCCCAGCAATTTTAGTCTCTCATTCTCTATCTCTTCATTTTTTTTCTTTTTTTACCGACGTTATCGTTAGCAATCGTTTACTGTTACCTTTCAGTGTTCAACCCCGTCAAAATGAGAATTATTACCGGTTTACCTGAATTTAGGAATGCAATTTGGTTGGGAAGGAAAATGTGATTTACTAATAGGCCAAATTACACTTTACTTCCCTGTGATTTAGTATTTTTGTACATAACCTCCCTATGATTTCAAAAACTATACATAACTCCCTCATGATTTGGATTAAAGTTTCAAAGTGATAGAAATAGTCATTCGTAACGGAACTTTTAAAAATGTCAAAATTATCCTAATAAATACATAACACACTAACCTCATATGATTTTATATTTTACCATATGATCCCCTTATGATTTAATAATAATTTACTATATAACTCCCTCATAATTTTTAAAATTTACACATAACCCCCCTTGATTAATAAATAATTTTCAACTTTACATCAGGATATTTTTGATATTTTAGGTGACTATGTTACGAATGATCATTTTTGTCACTTTGACACTTTAATCCAAATCATGAGGGGGTTATATATAACTTTTGAAACAATAGGGAGTTATGTAAAAAAATACTAAACCATAGAGGGGTAAAGAGTAATTTGCCCTTACTAATAAAGTGGGAGTGCAAATAAAATTTATTATCAATGTTCTATCCAGGGTAAAAAAAAAAAAACAAAGTACATTGTTGTGAAAAAGATTAATACCATTACTATCAACCACCATCTTAATTCGCAAGGACAGGATTTTCACATCCACATCCACTGTCTATACCACTGGAAAATCTTCTATTTCCAATGCATTATTGTTTTCTAAACTGTGCTTTACCGTGACGGGAAGGCTGTCAATTGGTGGCCCTACTACACCTTCTTTTATTTTGCAAATCATTTTTTGCAAAATATATTAAGGGGATGAAGTGCAATCCATATTTATAGGAATGCCATTAACAATGCTCTAATAATAGGTATGCTAGATTCAAATTATTCTAGCTTAGATGTAAGGCAGCCAAGCACTCCCCTTTATATTTTCCATTATTGTGGTAGGAACACAAACTCAGTGAGGAAAAATAAATGGATCAATCTACCATCAGTTACTAATGACCCGCAAATTAGGACGGCTCTTCAAAACTCCCAGTCATAATCCTCATGCAATATCATAGTTTTACTATAAAAAAAAAAAAAGGAAGCAATAAAGGCGTGAGGGTGCATTTAAATGTTGAACTATGTTTAGGATTCGGTACCGCAGAAAAAGCCAGAGTTTGAAGCAAGCAAGTCCAACGCCTAGCCGATAAAACGAGCGCCAGCATATAAATGTTTGCTAGCCCACCGCCTGCTCGAGGAGAGTAGTAGTGTGGTAGCATGCCCGTGACCTTTGCAGGTCTGGGATTATATACTCGACTGAAGAAGCCTGCTCAAATGACTTAGAGGCGGTGACTTCAACAAACGCATGACTCGTCTTAATTACATCGGTGGTTGGTTTTTTGGACGAACTATTACCATCGACCATGTCCCTTTTCAGTTTCTTTGTTTTATTGGGATGTTGAAGGATACCATCATAACTCATCCCTCAACTGGTATAAAACTTTTGGGGTTAGGAACATTCAATTTTTATTATAAGAAAATATTGGTTCAAAAAATTGATAGTCAAAATCATTTACTGCAATAGTTTGATGCTTGAAGAATTCCAACGTGTACGAGATACGCTCAAGAAAAAGATGTTTTTCTTCCCAGTCATTTAAAGCAGTGTGGATCAAAAACCTAGACAACAAATCCGGAATTATGATACTATAACTTTACGCTGTGGATGAGTCTTTTAAAACTTAGAAGGGGCTACAATAAAACTGAACATACTATCGATACAGCAGGAGTCCCATTTCGACATTCCGAAAATCGGTTTACCTCTTCGAGTCCATGGCCCTGACAGCCTGTTCAAGGAATGATTTTCAACATCGGATCCAAGTATCCATTCAATCAACTCCTAAAGGAAACTCACTACATCTCCACAAGTGTTCAAAGCAGGAACATGCAACTAGAACCAAACTGCACCAGAGACTATTGTATCTCTCAGTTCATGTGCCAAAGCTACGGTCCCCTGCATCTCCAAGTCCAGGAATTATAAACCTGAAAAAGCTCAAACAATGTGACCGTAAACAAAGAGGTCACTGCTTGCGATGCTTCTTAAGCTAAAATCGAACTACAGTTCTCTAAAGTAATTACCCTTTATCATTTAAAGCGGGGTCAATATTTCCAGCATATACATGAAGCCTGAGAAACAGCAAAAGTCAGCAACCTGACAAATGACAGCAGTTACATTGCCTATTAACCAACCTTATCAAGACATGTCATTACCCAGGAAATTTCTCGCTGAGTTTCTGAAGTGCAGGAGGAGCAGCAACTGCAGCTACCTGAAAGGCATAATGTACCACATTGACCATGAAAATCTGCTGCAAGTTTGGATGAGGATGCATGGCTAAGCAAACAAAGAATCTTCCAATTCGACAACCCATGAAGAGTGCTTCTTCATCTGCTTACCACTTTAATTTGCTTATTGTCAACACCACGTTCCTTTATCAAGTTAAGAGCTGCAACTATTGTGCCACCTGTAATTTTTACACAGGCGGTTAGTGGAGAAGCCTGTACTCTAAATGCATAGGCCAGGAGATTATACTGACAACTAGAATTAGTGCAACAGAAGTATAAGGCAAATGATAGTTATCTATCTCCATGTGCAAAGGATTGTGAACTGGCAATGAAACTAACAAAGAACATTGTGTATGCTAGCATGGACGTCCACAGCAGTTCTGGATTAATTATTGTTTGGACTGAGAATCGACAGTCACATTCTTTAAGAAGCAGGAGAGGAACAGTATTAAAAGCACCATGTCATGTGTTCCGCCTAGAAATTCTTTAACCTTAGATGAAGATACATGCACTTAATATTAACCTAGGCAAAACTTGACACCATGACAAGAATATTTCACTTCTCAAACAGAACATTTTATGAAATACACTCATGTTAACCACAGCATATCAAGACCTGAATACCACGTAGGGATAAGTTCAACACCTTTTTAACTCCAGAATAAAGTAGCAATAGCCATCCTGGAGCAGCTAGGCGACAAAGAAAAATAAAAGACTATGGATGTCAAAATTGAGGTTCTTAGGCACATCAAAAAAGAGCTTTTGCTTAGGCTTAACCATAGTTTTCTGAAAAAGCAAATAGGGATGGCAAACCTGATCAGACATTACATGTTGAAACAACCGCATTTAACGATGAAACATTATCCCTACTAGTAGGGAATTTTTTTTTTTCCTCCCCCTTTAGGTAACAGTTAATACACTTATGATTGCTACAATCAAACGATCAAGGAAATTCTAATGCATGACATGGTAAGCACACATAGTAAAGTTCAATCAACAATTTAAATAATTTTCAATAGAGCAGTGAGTGATCATAATTATCAAATTGTAAGTTACGTTTGAGGAAAACTAGGGAGAAAAAAGCTGTAGAGTCAGGAACCAAGCTGCCTTTCCCACAATGAATCAAACTTTCTCTATTCATTATTGAATGTACATCATAGACATAAATCGTGTTACATGAACCATCTCCGCGTGTATAGTTAGAAGAAGTTGTTTTTCCAATTATTCCTTCAAAACCCCAAATCTCCCCCCCCCCCCAAAACCCAAAAAAATGGAACTAATAAAAGACACCAATATAAGCACGAGGTAGAAATTATTGACACCTGGACATGGCCAATGAAACCAGTTATATCATCTAATGCAGTACAACAATGACAATGTTCATGATGAACGACTTAGGTTCCATATAGATTTGACAAATCTGTCATGCACAGCTCCCGGGTTTAATAACTAAAAGGATATTTGATGCACTGGTATGACAACTGTGCTTCAAAAAATCGAGAAAAAACCATTCATGAACTTCAGGGCCTTAATCAATAGGTTTCATATAGAGGATGACACAAAGTAACCAACAAACTGAATTTCGTAAGAGTTAAGAGAGTTAAAAGACTGTTCTGCAATCCAAATTATAGTCTT